>NC_030417.2:25809646-25912146 GCF_001660625.3 Ictalurus punctatus
ATCAAGTGACCGCCCCATAGGCAGTGGGGCTGTGACATGATGAACGCACAATTCAAACCCGACTCCAGAGGCGAACTTATCATTTTTGTTTCCAGTATATAACCTATGGGGATGTTGCAGCGCATGCGCGTTCAAAAATGAACGAATCACTCTCTGAGACAACTCGTTGTTCCTGAGTCATATTATAGATTCATATATCGTTCATGAACGACACATCACTAATCCCCATGTTTTGGGGGTTTCCTCCTCCAGTCCAAAGTCATGCATTTTAGACTGACTGGCATTTCTAAATCGTCCACAGTGTGTGAATGAGTGGGGGCAAGCAAAAATACATCTGAATTAAACAGTGTGAAAGAGCCTTGTGAAAAAGTATTCTCCAAAGCAGAAGCAATTTTGAGCAAGAAACCATCTCAACCATGTACAGTGAAACAGATCATGTTTCTTAAGAAAAAAACTGATTAATTGTACTGTTTAATAAAAATATATATTAATACCTGAGCCCAGTTGCACAAGCAATTTTTGCAGAACTTATAATTGTATAGTAAATAAAAAGCACAAACAGTAACACAATGACAAATTTATAAAGGTCGTCATTTGTAACAAACAAAACAAAATTGTTTATTTAAAAATACAAACCCATTATCCTGCTGTCTGCACAATGGTGCCCGTGTGTTATGGATATATACTGTTAAACAGGAAAATCAGTGCTTTTTTCCGATTATCTGACAAGCAGCCTGAATATCTGATGTGGGAATATTTCCTAACAGAACCATGAAAACATGACTCTTTCTGTAGTTTGTACATTGGCCACTAGATGTCGCTGTGGAGTGATGATTCGAACGTGTGACTCAATTAATTAATCGGTTCATTTAATCCCATCACTAGTTCTAAAGGAATCGCATTCCTTTTTACTGCTGACCAAAAAGCATCAACACTGGAACCAACAAACATACAGATCTCTGAGGTAGGCCTCCATACTATGGGATTAATTTTCCGTTTTCAGTCAGAAGTATTGCGGTCACAGATCGAAAAATAATAAGCGTGAATCCAACATTTTAAAAAACACATGCAAAATTATTTTGCACAACTGAAACATGAATTCAAAGTTTTCTGAATCGCGCACAAAATCACGTTTTCCCTGGTTATATTACTGACATTTTCTACTCATGTTTGTTTCCACATTTTCCACTTGTTTTGCCCAAATCTGCAGTTCGAGTTTCATGTAAATAAAGCGGGTTTAAGCGTCACCATTGGTCCACTACAGCTCCTCCTCTAGCCAATCAATTGAAGAGGGGAGTTGACGTCACTCCACTGCGACTCATGGTTGTTGTAGAGTGAAGAAAGGTGGAAAACAGTCAGACAGCAAATCCCGGACAATTACATTTTAACTTAAATATATAGTTAGTGGGTGACAGATACACTTCTTAGGAGTATTCTCTGCCAAGTGTATGAAATAAATGTGTTGTCCGAGTAGGCCATCATCTAGTCCGTTAACACGTGTCCTGTTAGCTGAGTTTAGGCAGCGTAGATATTTAGGCGTTATTTAAGGTTATTGGCTGTTTATATAATTAGACTGGTGTGAATGCACGATGCATGATTTTGCTAGCTGTAACAGAGTAGCCTTGAGTTCATAACTTGATCTGCTTTTCTATGAGGTCGAATATACCACTATGTATTGATCCTGTCATTGGGACGGCTACACTACGTGTAATGTCTTTCCCATGATACTGCATCGAAATCAATTTTTTATATTATTTTTATTATAATTTTTTATTATAATTTTTTCGTCTCATTTGTTTAATTGGGTTCTCCTTATCTATTTTTAGGACTTGTATGAAAAATTTGATCATGTTTTAGGTCATATTTCTTCAGATATATATAGAAAATTCTACAGGGTTCACAAACTTTCAAGCCCCACCATAGGGTGTGGTCAGTCTGCCAGTGTGCTTAGATTAAAACATGTTAATACTAATGATACTTTTTCTTCTGTATTAATTTTTTTTCTCATCAAAAAATAATTATAATAATATAAATAAATACCAGCATATATATATATATATTCCAAGTGTAATCTCTGTGTTTACCTCTGTGTTGCTGTAAATAGCGGAATGAGTGAGTGAGTGAGTGAGTGCCAGCGATTGGCTGATGTGGCTGTCAATAAAAACGCTTCTCTCTCCCATTGGACACACAGACTTCCTTTTATAATATGTTGAATAAGTGTTTACGTCGTTAAGGCATCCTGCTGTTTCACTCTGCTGTATATTCACGGCAAGGGATTTCCACATTTTTAAAAGATGGATATAGAGGGCGAAGAGCGGAAATACGGTGAGTTAAAATTTAAATAATAAAATAACGGCGTGTACTGTAAATCAGACAGGATAAGTACTGGTTTCAGTTTACACCAGTTAATAATGCCTCATCATCCGCTGAAGTGTTAGAAGCCTGTTATTTAAGTTTTGTGAATCGCTTTTAATTTGATTCTGACACTTTTAAGGCTTGAACCAGTAACGTTAGATATTTTAGTGAACTTGGTTGAGTTGAGCAGTTGTATTTACTCCCCACGCCCTAGCAGTGAGTAAAGGTCTGGTATAAAGTCGGCTTGATGTTTGAGGTTCGATATTCGCAAATTAAAGGGACCGTCTCTAAAGTTGCACACGACACTGAATGTCAGTGGAGGGTCTGGTCTATATACAACCATCAAAATCCTAGGGATCTGAAATGCTGTCTGTAATTAAAGGGTAGCACTGGGTCTTTTAAAAAAAAATTTTTTTTATGGTAATCTGATCCAGGATCTTTTTTTAAAAACTGTAGTTTGGTTCTATTTTCTGACATGGAGCTGTCGGTGTTTTAGAATAACCCTAGTGGATATACACTGCCTGGGTTAAATAAAATAAATAAATAATAAAAAAAGGTCGCTGTTTGGATTTAAATAAGCAAATATTTAAGAGCCAATGATTGGATCATTATTGCAGTGATTAATGTTTCAGTTGACAGCAATTCTTTTAACCCTGACTGATGCACTGTGTAGTTTCTCATTTCTTAAACAACCATGTCGGAAGATGTACTGTGTTTCAGGAGGAGCAAATTATTATTCCAAATGCAGGGAAAACAGTTAAGGGAATTGTTGATATCACTTTAGTTGGGTTAAAGCATTATTAAAACCTGGAACTGTCAAAGTTTTTTTTTCCAACCAAATTGTGGTCGCAAAAAAAAAAAAAAAAAAAAAAAAAATCTTGAATGTTGGTGAAGTCACATCATAAAAAATCAACAATAGAACTCACTGCTATGTTTAATAGTGAATGTAAGAACATTTCCATGCACAATGTGATGTG
This sequence comes from Ictalurus punctatus, assembly GCF_001660625.3. NCBI lineage: Eukaryota > Metazoa > Chordata > Actinopteri > Siluriformes > Ictaluridae > Ictalurus > Ictalurus punctatus. The sequence goes on from NC_030417.2 coordinate 25,812,979, forward strand.
AAATTACAGGACTGGGACTAAACAGCTGTGTGGCCACAATTAAGCCACTTGTTAGTGAGGCTAATCAGGGGGAAAAAAACGACATAAATTTGCTAGGGAGCATAAAGATTGGACTGTGGAGCAATGGATAAAGCTCATGTGGTCTGATCAGTCCAGATTTACTCTATTCCAAAGTGATGCGTGCATCAGGGTAAGAAGGGAAGTGCATGAAGCGATGCACCCATCATGCATAGTGCCTACTGTAAAAGCCTCTGACGTTGCTTCAGTTGGTCTGGTCTAGGCTCAGCAACATTATGCGGCATTAAAACGAAGTCAGCTGAGTACCTGAATCTACTGAATGAGCAGTTTATCCAATCAATGGATTTTTTCTTCCTTGACAGCACAGGCATATTCCAGGATAACAATACCAAGATTCATCAGGCTCAAATTGTGAAAGAGTGGTTCAGGGAGCACGAGAAATCATTTTCATACCAGAATTGGCCACCACAGAGTCCTGACCTTAACTATATTGAAAGTCTTTGGGATGTACTGGAGAAGACTTTGTGGAGTGGTTCGACTCTCCTGTCCTCAATATGAAATCTCAGGCCAAAAATAAATGTAACTCTGGATGGAAACAATGTTGCATAAGGTTGTTGAAACAATGCCATGAAGAATGTGCGCTGTAATCATAGCTAAAGGTTGTGCGATGAAATATTCGACTATGCAGCTTTGTTTTTGGCCAGGCAATGTATTTTAGAGCATTTAAAAAAAAAATCATTTTGAGAGTAATAATTAGTATAATTCATGTACACAGTTTATTTGGCCACAAGATGTATCTAAATCAGACATCTGAGCAGCAGTGGAAAAAGCCAAATCATTTGATTTTCTTTTATTTGGAATGAATGTAGAACCATATGAAACCTTGAACTCTGGTATGGCTGTGTCTTTGGTCTAGATTGTGGCTTTTCTTTGGCCCTGATGGAATTCAACGTTCAGAATGTATTGATATAATAATTAAGGGTATAAAATATTTTTATACATTTTATTATGCTTTTTGGAGTGTGGTGATATGTTGTTGTGGTGATTTTATTAGTAATAGAAATCTAAAATGATCGTACTGTTAATGTTATGCTATATCGACATCCAGGTGGTGTAATTTGCTTGGAAGTATGTATACAAGATTTATACAAGAGGGGGGAAAAAAGGAGATTCTTTCTTTTAAAGAATTAGGAAATGCAACTGATGGTTAAATAAAAACACTGAGTTTAAGTTTGTCATTGGCTAGTATTCTTGGGTTTGACGTTGAGGTGACACTTGGAAATCTGTTTCCTGTTTTCTGTACAGTTGCTCAGGCCACAGTTAGTTTTTTCTTTTTTTTTCTTTCTGTTGGCTTGAGCTGAAGACATGACATAACTGGTCTTTTTCTCTGGTTATACCGCACTCCTCCTTCCCTGCTGCCCAAAACAAAGTGAACAATACTATGGCACAAATAGCAAGGAGGTAACAAAAGGAGGCCCTAAATAAAAGAATAATTAGCACAGAAAGTGAAGCATGGGGGAAAATAAAGGCGGTATATCAAAAGTTTCAAGAAAAACATGGTTTTGAAAACTCTTGGTTTTGTAACTCTCTGTGCGTGCCATGTAATATTAACCTGAACTAGTCATTAAAAATGAGAACAAAAGTACTCTATATGCAAACAGTTCAAAAACCAAATTCTAGCTAAGGAGGAAGCAAGACTTGCATGTGTAAGTAATTGCTGATCTTGCTTCGATCATGTTTCCATATCATCAGTGTAGGAATGCAACATAATGAAAATTAAACAATACAGGACACATTGTGGCACAGATGAAAGTATTAGGCCTCCCCAGTCTCCTAAATCCCATTTAACTCCTGATTAACTTAGGGCCCTGTTCATACCGTCCCCCCCCCCACCCCCTTCTTCTCTTTCTTCGTGGGTCTCGAATGCATCTCAACTGACTGCTTGTGATCACATTTCATCCATAGGAAGGTGGTCAAAATCTCACAAAAGCAACTCGGTCACTTTAAAACAAAATCCCCAAACATTAATTAAACATAAATTAATACCAAACAAAAAACAGTTGTCTATATTTAGCTGTCAGATGGAATATCCTGATTAAATGGTCAGGCACTCAGAATGTTTATGTTGCTTTTTTGTGCAGGATGTGTTCATCTAATTACGTTTCTTGTGCTTTCAACATGCTATTCTGTCCAACGAGATAACGTTTAATGCCCTTCGAAGCCTATCTGTTATTTTAAAGACCAACAACCAAACCATCATTTCAAAATTTGTTAGTAATATTTAGTCATGCCATATATTCTTTGATTCATTTATTCATCTTCAGTGGGTACAAGGTAGGGGAATTCACCCTGATAGGACACACATTCACATACTCATTCACACTTAGGGGAAATTTAGAATAGCCCATCTGCAATCTACTTGTGGGAGGAAACCAGATTACCCAGATTACCCAGATGAACCACAAGAGGATACAGAGAGACCATTCAGTCAGACGGAAACCCGAGCTCAGAATCAAACCAGGGACCCTGGAGCTGTGAGGCAGCACCATGACTCACCCCTTGTCATTTCATTAAGTAATTATTTCACCAAGGTGTTAAACTTCTCAGATTATTACATATATTGTCATTGTGAAATTATAGATATGAGAATATTTAGACCAAGTCACTGACAGAAATAGTGAAGAAATGAGAAGTGTGAATATGAGTAGAGAGAACATGTGGCCAGTATGCATAGTTTAATTAAAAATAATGTATTAAAAACTCTCAAACCACAGACAGATGTGTAGCAACAGTGTGGCTGGACAGTTCAAAAGTAGCTTGATTTCATGGGAAAACTAAACCTGGCAACACATGGTGACAAAAGAATCCTAAAGGTTGTCCGGGGTGCATCAGGACACCTTGCAGCTCGCAGGACAAATGTAACATGTCTTCAAATCACTATGTCGAACTAGAAAATGGAATTTTACTTGGAAAACACGGACGAGCGGAGTGATCCATGCAGTGAAACACCCGGGAATATAGGCGTGCTTGAAACTCCGCTCGACCAATCAAATTCATGGATTTAATTAGTGGGCCTAACTGTTGGGTAAAACTCTAGGACACTGCGAAATCATTTTAATACGTTTTCTCTCTGGGTGCCGATACGATTAGGGGTCGGCCAGTTTCTAATAATATTTGCACCCTTACACACTCTCGCTTTCATTAGGAAGACGGAAAACCTATGTTAAACTCTGGGTTTATTTCTTTTATTTTTTTTAAGTGCAACCCAAGAGAAACTAACAAACGGAATTTGTCTGTGTGCGCGCTTATTTCCGGTTAAACCGGTTCCCCACATTGAGCTGAGAGGCTGGGTTCAATACCGCGCATTACACCACTGAAGAGGGCGTGAGCTTCTTGCACATTTGCCTACAGTAGTTTGCTGACTTTATCACACTGTTTAATACAGTAGCAAGCCGTTTCGGACGTCAGAGGCGCTCATAGCTCCAACAAGCTGAAACGAGAAGCCAAACTCCTGAACGGAGCGCCGAGAGTTGGAGTCGACTCTGGAAAAACAAAAGCCACAAAATGCCGGAGGAGGATCATTACGGAAAGCATGGTAATGTCCAGTCAGAAAACCCTGTCCTGACTTTACTTCAGCAGATGTAGTGTTGGTTTGGTGCCTGTTTTCATTTTTGTTTTGTTTTGTTTTTAAAGCAAAAGTCAGAGTACTTCTGTTGTGGCGCTTTCCTCTACTTTACTGTAAACAAAACAATGCTGTTATTATAGCTAAATCCATTTTTGTTCAAGTTTCATTTCTCCTCCTTAACGATTTTGGCTAGAGTATAGTTTAGTTAGCGTTTGTGGGTTATTGGCGATATCTATAGTTTTATAGTGCTGTTTTTACAGGAGTTAGTGTTTGGGTCTGTTCTGCACTACATGGCTGCGCCTTGTTTTGGCAGAAGATGGCATTACCCTAGATAATTATCAAGTCGAAATGCTATAAGAGAAATGTTAAGTGCTATTTGAACCAGTGTGCTGGTAACGTGTGTTTATGACCTTTATGCAAACCGTAGGAGGAGTTGTGCTTGCTAATGCAGTTTCTTCCCTGGTGTACATCAAGGCTCCACCCTTTCATTTCCCCTGCATGTTTACTCACATTACACAAAGCTAGTCTTGGGAAGGAGTTACTCCTAAGACGCCATTAAAAAGTTCAAGGAGCTCATGCTTCTTATTTAGATATGTCCTGAGTTTAAAAAAAAAAAAAAGAACAGACATGTTGATATCTAAATGACTTGACGTGTTCTGACAGTGCACATAGAAATGCATATATAAGTAGCATGGAGGACCATATGCTAGAATATTCTAACCTGCTGAAAAATATAATACCAACCCTCATAGACTTTGTAACTGTTTTTTAGTAGAGCTGCACCGATGTATTGACTGATAAAGGCAATTTTTCCCGCCGTCTGCGGATAGTTTAAAAACATCTGATGATTAGGGTCAATTATATCCTGTCAATCAAAAGAGGGTGGGAAAATTTGTGCTGTGTGTAAATATGTCTCATGTGGAATGACGACAAAACTGCAGTTGTAAACTTTGTAATCTCTGCACCGCTGAAATTTTACACAGAACACTGCAGCAGTGAAGCGGGAGTTTCAGCTTAGAGTCTATAGTTTTTTTGCCGAGCTGCTCACGCTGAATTAAAACGCCAGTACACTGTTGAAAGATTTAAATGAAGTTGAGTTGACAAAGTATATATTGAACAGAAAAATGTATTTGTAGAGTAGTATTTCATATCCAGTTAATGTTAATATAATAACTTTTTTATATATTATATTACCAGTTTGATGTTCAATGATGAAGTAGAAATGCTTTTGTTTGTTGAGTGAATGTGAGACTAACAGAGGGTTTAAAAAAAATATTTTTTTAAAGGATTCAGTCAGTTAATTCTGTTAATATGTATTAATACCATTCAATAGGTTAAGAAATCTTAATTTAATCCTCAGAATTTAGATAATGTTCGTGTAATGTGTTTTCTGTTTGAGACCAGTTACTGTGAAACAACTTGTTGAAATGGAGAGAATAAAGTTTTTATTTTCTTTTTTTTTTTTTTTTTTTTTTTTTTTTAAGAATTGTGGAATTAATTATTATTCATTTAAAGGAAAGCATAAAAGGTAGAACTATCGGTTATCAGAATCGGCCGATATCACTCTGAATAATCGGTTATCAGTATTGGGTGTGAAATTTAGTATCTGTGCATCTCTAGTTTTTAGTAGTTGTAACGGGAGTATTGGTTTGAGTGGAAACTGTAATGGTCCCTATGGGTCTCTACTGGTAATTTGTTGCCTTCTATTGGTGGCATGTTATGTCTAGTGGATACAAATAATGGTAACGGTTAGCAGATGGTTTTTAGTGGTATTTGTAGTGGAAACCATTAGAATTAGATAGTTACTATAGTTATTTTTCCGCAGGGTATAGGCAGCGTACACTTAAGTGTCATTTGGTGACGTTAAAAACTGCTAAGCAAGAATGGCAGTGCCATGGGTAGAAGATAAGATTAGACCACATAAATGTTTTTTTTAAATGACCATTTACCATAAAACAAAAAATTAATTTAAAAAATAAAATAAACAGTCGCTTGATTCCCCACATTACCGAACTAAAATCCAGTAATTAAATGCATAACCTCAAATGATATCTACAGAGATTCCTTGCAAAACGGATATTGGGATATAATTGCACAGTAATCTGTCGTAAAATGGGTTTTAAGATAAAATGACACAATCAGCATCAAATGTTTAATAGCCACTGAGAACTCTCACTAATTGATTTTTGAAACAACAAAAAAAAAATTATAGACCAGGAATATGGGAAGGTTCACAATAATGGTAGAAATCAAATTTTGTTCCGACAGACCTTATGTAGATGTGCAGTTGTGAACATACTTTTCTAATGTCTGTTTCATGTTAATACCTTTACCGGAAGACGTGTCTGATAAAGTTTTGATTTTATCGGACATTTCGAATTTTTAACGGTCAAAAGGCTAAATCGGGACGCCCTTGCCTCACTTTGTGGTTCTGTGCAGGAGTTTTACAGATGCACACACCACACACAAACAACATTCTGTCAGCCTGGCTGAAACAAAAATATCACTTCAGGCCTAGCCCACCACTTGTGACAGCCCTGTTTAATGATTCTGAATGGTTACATAGGGGGACAAGCTTTGTGCAGGTTTCTGTAATTATTATAATAACAACAACAACAACAACAACAACTTTATATATTTGAAACTTTGGTTAATAGGACTTTAAAATGGAGCACTACTGCATTTGCTGGCAAACCTCTATCATGAGGCATATCATGTATTGTGACAATGTCTATATGAATTGACATCGGTTTTTTAAACATTTCCCACCTTAATAGTGCACATTGCTTGTTAAATGGCTCGAAACTCTGGAAATGTTAAGGCTTTTGCTTGACCTTTATCACATCTGATGCATTGTGTTCAAGACTGGTGGGTGTTGAGATTATGGTATAAACATGTAGATGGCTGTGGGTGGGATATGACTCAAAGTTGAAATATAATCCTGTTACAGATGGCATTTAAGCAGCGGCCTGTCTAGTCATCAAGCTGGAATGTCTGCTGTCAGTTGTGTTGGGACTGACTGTAGACCGATATGTGCTTCTTAAAGGCTGATGAAGATTGTTTTACCTTTTTTTTTAACTTGAGTGAAAGTATAGGTATAGGTAGTATAAGTATTATTTGGATAATAAAGGTTTGTCTGTTGTGCTTTGCTTGCCTGTCTCTTTGTAAAAAATAACACAAGCACGCATGACAAAAGGTGTTTATACCATTACCTGCTTAGTTAGCATGTAACTTGGCATCAAAAAAGACCGGAACACCTGAAAATGTACACTACACATGATTCATCAATCATGGACAATTAAATACTGCATAGATTTCAAATCTAGGAATTCAAACTTACTATCTCACGTTATGTCACACACAATGTTCCGGTCTCATCCAGCTGAGCTCACCTGACATGTAACCAAAATGTAAACAAAATAACAACTAATTGGTTTGTTTCTCTTATGTTGAAATGATGTTCATTTCATTTCAGTGAAACATTATGCTTTCAACATATTTTCAAATTGTTTTTAAACTTAATTTACATTTCAAAAAATAAAGCAAAGTACCGCTAAGAATGCCGTTAATGTACCGGATCGATAAGCAGAATCGGTAAGAGTGGTAATACCGTTAAAACCTTAACGATACCCATCCTTAGTCCATGGATCTACGTCAAACTGCACGCAAAAACTGTGACCAAAATATTAATTTTGAATAAATGTTGTTTGATGCTATATTTAGAAACAAAGGTGATTGTGTTTTTTTAAGATTGGATTAACTGTAACAGGGTTAGAACATGTAATTGTATATAAATGTAAGAAGTGTCTACATTTACAGAATAAAGTAACTGTGTTCAGTACAATGTGACTGTGTTCAGATGAATGAATGTGTGTTTCTGCAGAACATTCAAACTCTTACCAGTTAACACTTAGTTTGAGATTTTGTTTTTCTTTTTTTTTCTTCTTCTTCTTTTTTTTTTTTTTTTTTTTTAACATTTTTACTCAGCATTTTTAATATCGTGATTTAACTTCTGCTTTAAAGCTTGTGGACAATCAGTTGTTGTTTTTTTTTGTTTGAAAAAAAGTTACTATTTAAAAAACAAAACGAAAAAAAAAACCACTGGGCAAAATGTGGAGAAAAAAATTGACTTTTTTTTTGGATTGTACTTTTAAGAATTTAAGATAAGAATTTTAACAATGTAGTATGGCATAAGGATATTAAGTGTTTGTCAACCACTTTTTTTTATTTATTTGTTTATTATTTTTTAAAAATCAGACACCCAAACTAATAAGTGTAATCTCAGTGTGACCAGTAGACCAATGAAGTCAGTTGATGAGAGGGGGGACGTGTGTGTGCGCCACCACATACTTTATAACTCAGACAGACTAATTATTAATGAAATTTGTTGCAATCTATTTTTAGTATTGAATTTTTTCTATTTTGATGCCTAGTGGCTGTGGACCACTTGACCACTTGAGATTGATTTTGTGCTATGCTGTGATGTTTCCAGAAACTAAATTATACAGCTAGCAGGCCTGAGGCTATAACCGATGTGTTCACAAGCTGTGTAGAGCAAATGAGTTAGATCATCAGTAACAATTGGAGAAGCAAATTGTGATTGACCGACTTTTCTAAGGTCATGTCTCTAAAATCTGTTAGATTTTAATTATGTTAATTAGATTTTTTAATTAGTTTTCTGTAATATCTCATATGTTAACATGTTTTCCATTATAAGCAAAATCCCCTGCCATTCCTGGTTACAGAATTGTTCAATAATGTAATCGATTGGATCATCTGTTTTGTTTTGTTTTCACAGGTGAACCCAGAAAATATGACCCCACCTTCAAAGGACCAATCCAAAATAGGTAAGAAACAAGCTTGGTTTAAAAGCTGTGTTATTAACAGGCAGTGCTAATTGTGTCAGTGCTGTTGTCAGTTGTATTGAAACTTTTCAACAGTTTGTCCGTATTTGTGCAACATCTCCGAGATCCCAGATTAGGGGTGTGAAATTGCTAACATTTTACAGGCATGGTAACCTTCCCTGGGTGAATTGCATGCTAGTGGCTATAGCTTTGAATTATGTGAATAATGCTGCTTGTGTAGCATCTGAAATGTGTACTAGGAGTGTAACACAATACCTTTATCTGTATTTGTATAGTGTTCCAGATTGTGTATTGAAACCTAAAGAGGGCGTGGCTTAACCCGGAAAGTAGAAATACCAGCAGTGGTTTTAATCGTGCTAACAAATTTTGTTGGTTCCATTTCCCAATGTCAACAAAGTAGCAGCATAATTGATACCAAAATGACCCAGACCAGGAAGTTTCTAAGGGCAATTAATTCATGTTGAACAAATATCTGAATGGTTGCTTATGACCACATGAAAGGGAGAAACCCCCTTCTCGTGTAGTGTTTAGATACTGTTCTGATACACATCTCTAATCTCACCCAGATGTCCTGTGATCCTTTCTGGCAAGCTTTAAAAAAAATTTAACAAGCGAATGTTGTATTCATATGTGTATCCCTAGTGCATACACATAAGCATAGTTCTGTGCCAAATATAATGCTTGTCTAAGGCACGTGTTTTGTTCCCTTTCCACTTTGAACTGAACTGTATAGAATTGTGTGCTCTCCTTTACAGAGGCTGCACAGACATTTTTTGCTGTATTATTTTCATCCTGGCCATAATTGGATATGTCGCTGTGGGAATACTAGGTGAGTCATTGCCTTGTTTAAAGCATCTTTTTTTTAAAGGCAAGAAAAACGTCTGTATTCATGGTCTTTCGTATTCGTGTCTTTACCTGTGTGTAGATGAAGGGACAGGGAGACAAAGTGTAGGTAGGTTTATGTAATTATGGTTTTAAACAGTTCATTGTGCAAACATGGGCCCATTATCTAAGTGAATATAGACCTATGTAATAGCTACTAGGGGAAAACTGTGTAAAATGAAATCACATGCCTTCATGCACAAGGAAAACCACTATAATTAGAAAGTTGCAGACCTCGTTGTGGGCTATCTTCAAGTAGGGATTTCGTTTTTTGGCCGGGGATTGGGGGCGGCGGCGAAGTTATGAGCTGAAAATATGTGCACGGGAAATGATACAGGCGGCGCTGGAGGGAGTGAGTGCATCAGCTGAAGGATCGACGCACAACACAGAGCAGAGTGTGCCAGAGAAACGGGTACGTACTAGCGGTGAGGCGCAAACTAAACTCTTTTAGTTTCTGACATGCTTAATGAGATCCTTCATTAAACTAAATAAAGCTATGTGTTCCATTGCTTGCACGGATTGCACGCAGGTATTTATCTTCTCCAAGCACCAGCGCAGAGCGTGAGAGTATTCAGTGCAATACCTCATGTTCTTGAGAAGAGAGGAGAGAACCGTATCTCTTGTCAGAAAGCTGAGCAATTTTTGTCCTTGAAGAGAAACCTCCCACTTTTGCTTAAATGGAAAGCAGTCCAATTTGCTATGTGTATAACAATTACGTTAAAATTCCCGTAGCCCTGCAAAACTTTGCTCTTGACTTGATCTGTTGTTTACAGTTTGAGGTTGGTTTTAGTTCTGTTGCTGCTGTTTCGCACTGTTCTTTTGCACAATAGTCTTTAATTAATGTGGAAATACATTTACACAAACAGAAGAGTCCTAGTTCATTACTTGATTGCTGTTTTGCATATCAATAATTTTCTAGAATGTTACGTTATTTGGATAATTGGATTAAAAAAAAATTGATCGTTACAGAACTGAATGAAGAATAATATTTAATATTGTTTTTGTTTTGGTGTGTTAATTTCGATAAAAGTGTGATCATTTTATTGGCTTATAGTTATTCAATTCAGATTCATTAAATTCATGAAATTAATTAAAAAGTCTAATATTAACACAGTTATACAAACTACATTAAAATGGGTTTTTAAAAAAATCATTTTCGGTTTCGGCCCAGAATTTTCTTTTCAGTGCATCACTATCTTTAAGTGATCATGGCTATCAATTATTTTTTTTTAAGCCAGTTGTAATTGTATCAGGAAAATAATAAAGAGCAGATTTCACACTTAATCATTTGTGGCCTATGCTGCCTTGTTAGCTAGTGTAAGGTTAGCAGAAGTGGAAAGATTAATAGAAGTACTCATGTCTATTGAGGATTAATTCGTTTACTAGGCACAATTACAGTCACTGAATTTAATTTTCATATGATTCACACTTATGTTAAATGGCAAGATTAAGCTCTTTAGTCACTGGCAATTTTTTAGGTTCAGTGAAAATTTTTTAGGTTCAGTGAAAATGTTGATGAAGGCAGATCAGTTTCTGGGCTGCCAATATTTCATGTTAAGGGTGCTGCAAGGCTCAGTCTGCTTGTTGTGGAAACAATCCTGTGTATAGGTTTGGGTGGACGGAGGCTTGATGGCCTTAGTGCAAATTAAATTAGTCACTGTAGTGTAAGTTAAGTCTCATTCGCTTCCGTTCTCCAGTCTACAGATACAAGAATACAGTAAGACATTCCTGTGCCAGCCACAACAAGTCTGCCACAGGAAACTCTGTCTGTAGTATTGTATATTCAAACCTGTACAGATCATGTCATGTCTTGCTCCAAACTTGAATACTTTAGGCACCCCATATTTATCCCCGTTCATGGTTCATTTTCTTACAACACTCTTATGACCTGGATTGTATAAGAACATCATGTTGTGTTTGTGCAGACAGTACTCATCGTTTCCTCTTCTCCTCTCCAGCATGGTCCCAGGGTGACCCTAGGAAGGTGATCTACCCCACAAACAGCAGAGGGGAATTCTGTGGTCAAGCTGGAACTGATTTGGAGTGAGTTGAATTGCAAGACATCAGATTGTCTTTGTGTTTAATGCTAATATTTAATTTTTTTAAACGCATGGATTGTGAATATGATGTAAACGATTATAAATACGCAAAAAGCTTTTTATTTATTCATCTGCATGGCACTTGTTTCTGGCAGCCCATTGTATGTGTATATGAATAATTTATGCATTGTATTTTGTGGTGTTTGTGAAACAGGAAAAAGCCCTACCTGTTCTACTTTAACATCCTGAAGTGTGCCAGTCCTGTAGTCCTTCTAGAGTTCCAATGTCCCACCACTCAGGTACATGTCATTGTCCATTCTGTCCACCTTTGCTCTTACTGACTGATTGCTTGATTCAATAATGTATTGGTAAATGAGTCAATGCATAAAAATTGAAAATGTTAAGTACAAGTAAACTATTGCTGCTGAAGCTTCATTGTAAGGGGTAGATTTGTAAAAAAAGAAAATCTGGTAAAGCAAACAATTCAATTCTAATACTTTCTAAATCTTTGAATCCTCTAACCTTTTATTGATGTATTATACCTATAGAAGAGTCACCTTGTGCAGGTTATGACTTGGATGGAAAAAGCAATACAAGAAATTCGTATATGCCTCTTTGTAATGACTATTTAGCAAATAAACTATTGAATTATGTCATCTATTTTTAAACTTGTTTTACTTTTAGTGCCAAGTGTGAGTTTATGCTTCTTTAAACATATGCAAAATAGAATAAGCAATGATGGTTGCAACTCTTTTATTCATCACGGTGTGATGAATGTCAGATTATTAGTGTGTTTAATTTTTGCCATAGTATCATTTTGGTACTTTGAAAATGCAGTTGGTATCATGTTAGGGTGGTGTGACAACCCTACCTTGGAGTAAGCGCAATCAGTAACCAGAAAACCAGGCCTAACTGTGCATTTATCTCTTCATTTCTAGATTTGTGTGGAGAAATGTCCTGATCGATCCCTTACTCTGTTAAATGCCTTTGTTAATACCAAAGACTGGGCTTACTACAAAACCTTCTGTATAGGAGACCCAGGCAACATGGTAAGTGGAACATGAAGATTGAAAAAAAAGTATCAAAGCTAAGTTTTTATTTACCTTTTTCTGTCTGTCTGTCTGTCTGTCTCTTTGTCTGCTGCCATTTTGCCACAGTTGATTTAAGGGTTTTAATGTCTTTTGCTTCAGACCCCTCCTGACATCTTGAAACAAAGACTTTGTCCTGCAGTGCTCATCCCTAGCAAACCATGTAAGGCCTCATTTTCTTATATATCAGTATTATTTTAAACAAAAATTTTATTATTTTTTTTTAATTACAAGATGTGTTTATGAGCAGTGAGTACATGTTATGAGAACATCAGTTTTAAATAGACAAGGGTTTTTCTGCTTCTTTTTTTGCCTTTTCATTATTTCATTTTTCCTTGCTCAGTCACACGGAGGTGTTTCCCTGCTCTTGGCATAAAGGAGAATGAGATTACTGTAGGAAACAGTACCAGTTTTCCGGATGGACGGGGCAAGACTGTAAAGGCCAGTGACCTACTGCCTGCTGTAAAGTGAGTATACACACACACACACATACAGGTGTGAATACACTCAGTCACATCTAACAGAAGTTTGGAATATTTTGCATGGAAGATGGAATATGTTACCTGCACAACATGTTTAATGTGTGTTAAAGCAACATAATCCAAACTTGTGTTTTGCTATTGAACAACAGTTCACATCTACGTTCTTCAACCTTTTGTAAACATTATTATGAAGTTATATCGATAATTATTAAGATATGGTCATTGGAAAATACAAGTACACCATCCTTCAATTCTTTGTTTCTATTTATCTGGGCCTAAAGAACAGTTCTTTTTCAGCCAAAAAGAACACTGCAGATTTCAATATGTAGTCATTTTTCCCAAAAAGTAAACCAACATTCAGATACGAGGTGGTGAAGAAATAAGTACACCCCTTCTACTTCCACAATCATTAAAAGAATAATTAGCAGCCATGTGCTAGCAGAACCTTTTGGCAGTTTGGTGTTTGGACACTCGGGTGTGTCTATATAATGCCAAGAACATCAGCCATGACCTCATGAAACAACTTTTTTGCTACTCTTCAATCTGGGAAGGGTTATAAGTAGAGATGCACCGATGTACAGTGAGGGGAAAAAAGTATTTGATCCCCTGCTGATTTTGTACGTTTGCCCACTGACAAAGAAATGATCATTCTATAATTTTAATGGTAGTTGTATTTGAACAGTGAGAGACAGAATAACAACAAAAAAATCCAGAAAAACGCATGTCAAAAATGTTATAAATTAATTTGCATTTTAATGAGGGAAATAAGTATTTGACCCCCTCTGCAAAACATGACTTAGTACTTGGTTTAAAAACCCTTGTTGGCAATCACAGAGGTCAGACGTTTCTTGTAGTTGGCCACCAGGTTTGCACACATCTCAGGAGGGATTTTGTCCCACTCCTCTTTGCAGATCTTCTCCAATCATTAAGGTTTCGAGGCTGACGTTTGGCAACTCGAACCTTCAGCTCTCTCCACAGATTTTCTATGGGATTAAGGTCTGGAGACTGCCTAGGTCACTCCAGGACCTTAATGTGCTTCTTCTTGAGCCACTCCTTTCTTGCCTTGGCCGTGTGTTTTGGGTCATTGTCATGCTGGAATACCCATCCACGACCGATTTTCAATGCCCTGTCTGAGGGAAGGAGGTTTTCACCCAAGATTTGACAGTACATGGCCCCGTCCATCGTCCCTTTGATGCGGTGAAGTTGTCCTGTCCCCTTAGCAGAAAAAAAACCCCAAAGCATAATGTTTCCACCTCCATGTTTGACGGTGGGGATGGTGTTCCAGGAGTCATAGGCAGCATTCCTCCTCCTCCAAACACGGCGAGTTGAGTTGATGCCAAAGAGCTCCATTTTGGTCTCATCTGACCTCAACACTTTCACCCAGTTGTCCTCTGAATCATTCAGATGTTCATTGGCAAACTTCAGACGGGCATGTATATGTGCTTTCTTGAGCAGCGGACCTTGCGCGCGCTGCAGGATTTCAGTCCTTCAGGGCGTAGTGTGTTACCAATTGTTTTCTTGGTGACTATGGTCCCAGCTGCCTTGAGATCATTGACAAGATCCTCCCGTGTAGTTCTGGGCTGATTCCTCACTGTTCTCATGATCAATGCAACTCCACGAGGTGAGATCTTGCATGGAGCCCCAGGCCGAGGGAGATTGACAGTTCTTTTGTGCTTCTTCCATTTGCGAATAATCGCACCAACTGTTGTCCCCTTCTCACCAAGCTGCTTGGCAATGGTCTTGTAGCCCATTCCAGACTTGTGTAGGTCTACAATCTTGTCCCTGACATCCTTGGAGAGCTCTTTGGTCTTGGCCATGGTGGAGAGTTTGGAATCTGATTGATTGATTGCTTCTGTGGACAGGTGTCTTTTATACAGGTAACAAACTGATATTAGGAGCACTCCTTTTAACAGTGTGCTCCTAATCTCAGCTCGTTACCTGTATAAAAGACACCTGGGAGCCAGAAATCTTTCTGATTGAGAGGGGGTCAAATACTTTTTTTCCCTCATTAAAATGCAAATTAATTTATAAAATTTTTGACATGCGTTTTTCTGGATTTTTTTGTTGTTATTCTGTCTCTCACTGTTCAAATAAAGCTACCATTAAAATTATAGACTGATCATTTCTTTGTCAGTGGGCAAACGTACAAAATCAGCAGGGGATCAAATACTTTTTTCCCCTCACTGTATGTGCAGATAAAGGCAATTTTTTACGTCTTCTGCCGCTAGTTTTAAAACCTCCGATGCTCAGGGCCGATTATATCCTGTCAATCAAAAGAGGGCGGGAATATTTGTGCTGTGTGTAAAGATGTCTCTTGTGTGGAATGACGACATAACTGCAGTTTGTGATCCCTAAACTGCTAAAATTTTACACCGGACGCTGCAGCAGTGAAGTCCGAGTTTCGGCGTCGAGTCTAATTTTTTATTTTTTTGCCGCACTGCTCCTTCTGAAATAAAGTACACTGTTGAAAAATTTAAATGAAGATGAGTTGAGTGTGTGTGTGTGTATGTATATATATATGTATGTGTATATATATATATATATATATATGTGTGTGTGTGTGTATATATATATATATATATATATATATATATATATATATATATATATATATATATATATATATATATATATATATATAATAGCACAGAAAAATATTTGTAGAGTAGTATATTTCATATCCAGTTAATGTTAATATAAACTTTTTTATATATATATATATTACCCGTTTGATTTTCAATGATGAAGTAGAAATGCTTTTGTTTCTGGTGAGTGAATGTGAGACTAACAGGAGTTTTTTAGAATTAATTCTGTTAATATGAATTAATAACATTTCAATAAGTTTAGAAATCTTACTTTAATCTTCAGAATTTAGTTAGTGTTAATGTCAGAGTAATGTGTTTTCAGTTTATGAGACCAGTTTCTGTGAAACATTATTATTATTATTATTATTATTATTATTTTAAAAGAAGGTATAAAAGGCAGAACCACCAAACTATAGGTATCTGCTGATATCACCGAATAATCTGTTATCTGTATCGGCTGGGAAATTTAGTATAGGTGCATCTCTAGTTATAAGGCCATCTCCAACCATTTGAAATTCACCATTCTACAGTGAGAAGAATTGTTTACAAATGGAGAGCCTTTAAGACAGTTTCCAATCTTGCCAGCATATTCAGTCCAAGGTCAGACCATTTAATGCTCAGAGGTATAAAGAAAACTGCAAGAGCTACATCATGTAACCTAAATATTTATGTTCGTGACAGCACAGTCAGAAATATATTGATTAAGGATGGCTTTCATGGAAGGGTGGCTAGGACAAAGCCCCTTCTCTCAGCAAAGAATATGGCAGCATGTACATATTTTTTCACATGACTATGCATGCCTCTATGCATTCATACATGTGTAGTCATGTGGAAAAAATAGGTACACCCCATGGAAACTGTTGTGGGTTTTTTTTATAATCCACTTCCATGGATTAGACTTGTTTGTCCAGCACATCCCACAGCTGGTTGATTGGTTTGACATATGGGGAAGGCCAAGTCAACACATCGAGCTCTTTGTCATCAAAAAATTTGTTCCTCAAAATATTCCTGAACAATTTCTGCTGTGTGGCAGGGTTCATTATGCTGCTGAAAGAGGCCACTGTCGTTAGGGAATACTGTTGCCATGAATGGGTGTCTTGGTCTGCAACAATGTTTAGGTAGGTGGTACGTGTCAAAGTAACATCCATATGACGGTTTTCCAGCAGTACATTGCCCAGAGCATCATACTGCTTCAGCTGGTTTGCCTTTTTCCCCATAGTGCATCCTGGTGTCATCTCTTCCCCAGATAAGTGACACACCCAGCCTTCCACATGATGTAAAAGCAAACGTGATCCATCAGACCAGACCACCTTCAATTGCTCCATGGTCCAGTTCTGATGCTCATGTGCCCATAGTATGTGCTTTTGGTGGTGGACAGGGGTCAGCATGGGCACTCTGACTGGTCTGTGGTTACGCAGCAAGCTGCGATGCATAGTGTGTTCTGACATCTGTCTGTCATACCTGTCATTAACTTTTTCAGCAGTTTGTGCTACAGTAGCTCTTCTATGGGATCAGACTAAACGGACTAGTCTTCACTCCCCATGTGCATCGGTGAGTCTAGGGCGCCCATGACCTTGTCGGCAGGTTACAGGTTGTCCTTCCTTGGACCACTTTTGGTCCACAAGACCTGCCAATTTGGAGATTCTCTGACCCAGTTGTCTGTACACAATTTGGTCCTTGTCAATGGATTCTTAAGCTTGCCCATTTTTCCTGCTTGCAGCACACCAACTTTGAGAACTGACTGTTCACTTGGTACATAATATATCCTGCCCCTTGACCGGTGTCATTGAAACGAGATAATCAATCTTTTTCACTTCACCTATTACTGGCTTTAATGTTATGGCTGATTGGTGTATGCATACAGTGCCCTCCACTTGTATTGTATTTTTCTGAAATTTTTTTTAACAAAAGATCAAACTGTTAAACAGTAAAGACAATTTTTCACAGCCTTGTTTGCTCATATTTATCAAGGGTGCCAATAATATTGGAGGGCACTGTACATGCATGCATGCATGCATGCATACATACATACATACATACATATATACATGCATAGCATTTGCATTAAACCCATTTAGTTCAAGTGACCTGTCAAATAGGCTAACTGCAATAAGAACTTGGTAATACACAGAATAACTGAAGTAAAAATTAAATTACAGACCATCTGGCGACCTTTTAGCTGGCCTCATTTTGAGAACTACTGTCCTACAAGAGCTTGATACTTATGAATGATCTAAATGCGGTGTGATTTCCATTAATTGTCATTCTAGTTAAAGACAATTCATCCTTTTTTTTATATTTAATTTGATTGTTTTTGCTGCTTGCAGGAATGCTACAATAGTTGCTGAAACTCGAATGGTGGTAATGAAGATCTTTGAGGATTTCACAGTGTCATGGTATTGGATAATCCTGTAAGTAAATAAAAATCTGTCTTAGAAGAATATATATATCTGAAACCCAGTCTTATCTGGAATTTGATTATGCATGTCCTTAAATTTGATGGCTAATATTATACAGTTGTTCCTCTTCATTGATCGCTGATGTTATGTGAAGCTTATATTCTGTGTCTCGGTTGTGTTTCATTAGTGGTCTGGTAATCGCAACAATTTTGAGTCTGATCTTCATCATATTACTGAGGTTCTTGGCTGGCATCATGGTCTGGGTTATGATCGTCATGGTCATCCTCGTCATTGGATACGGTAGTGTCTCTGTCAGAACAACTAAGGATACATTTTGGGGGCTAAGATACTTGTGTGTAAAATCTGTCACTATTCACCAGTTTAATGTTCAGATGTGAATAGTGAATGCTGTTGAGAATTCTAGCCATATTATATAGAGTACACACTCACCGATTACTTTAATAGGAACACCTGTACGCCCTCCCTGCACATGCATGCAATCATCCAATCAGCCAGTCATGTGGCAACAGTACAATACATAAAATCATGCAGTTTCACATGTATTAGTTAATGTTCATATTAAACATCTGAATTGAGGAAAAATAGGTTCTCTGTGATTTTGACTGTGGCATGGTGTTGGTGCCAGATGCGTTGATCTCAGAAACTAATCTCCTGGTATTTTCACACACGACAGTCTCTTGATTTTACCCAGAATGGTACAAAAAGTGAGCAGCAGTTCTGCAGGTGAAAAATGCCTTGTTGTTGAGAGTTTAGAGATGGGTATGACTTAACAGCATTACTATGGTAACACAAATAACCACTCTTTTGAGCAGAAAAGCATCTCGGAACACAAAACACATTGAACCTTGAGGCACAGAGCCAAAACAGCTGAAGGCCACATCAGTGTTCCCCTCTTGTCGGCCAAGAATAAGAATCTGAGGTTACAGTGGGCATAGACTCATTGGGCACGAACCTGAACAGTTGAAGTTTGGAAAGATGTTGCCTGGTCCCATTGTTTTCCCCCAATTTTCGGCTGTCCAGTACCAGTGAGCCTGTACATTAACTTTGACCTGTATCTGCATAATTTTTTGCATTGTGCTACTGCTCAGTCAGCTTGATTGGCTGATTGGAATTATTGTGTGAATGGGCAAGTGCACAGGTGTTCTTATGAAAGTGGCTGGTGAGTGCACAGTATATAAAATGTGGCTGGACAGCTCCTGTACATCAATGACTATGTAGGTGTTTTTCTAATTTCTAATCTATCTTTCTAATTTAAATATGTATGAAAATATAGGTTATATTTTGTCTCTAGCTCCTGGTTTGATCAAGTGCAGTGTGTGCAGGCATTACTCTTTGCTCACTTGTTTTCTTTCTATCTGTTCTATGCAGGTATCTTCCACTGCAGTATGGAGTATGTTCATCTAAAGAATACCCCTGGGGCCAACATCACCCTGAAGGAGCTGGGCTTCCAGATGGACTTGAATGTGTACCTGCATATCAGACAGACCTGGCTAGCCTTCAGTGAGTCACCCAAAGTCACCCCCCCCCCCCCCCCCCCACCACAATCATGGACGCTGGCTGATAATAATTGAGCAAATCTTCAGTTTGATCAGCATTGAGAGACCAGAGGGTTTTAGAATGAGGATTAACTACCTCATATGTGATGTGCTAGAACAGAGTGAAAATAAAATTTTAGGATGTGTTGCATACATATGGCATACACTCAGTATTCTGCTCTGTTCATCTCTGCAGCAATCATTCTGGCAATAGTGGAGCTCATCATCATCCTGCTTCTCATCTTCCTCAGAAAGAGAATATTAATCGCCATTGCTCTCATCAAAGAGGCCAGCAGGTGTGTAAAGTGCATGGGTTCTATCGTAACATTCAATGTTAAAGCCTGATATCAAATGAAAATGATTAGCATCATAAGGCAAAGAAGATTCCTTAACTATTTTCTACTATAAATTACTGTTCTTCTATTATTACTGTTTCATAGCTACTATTTTCATAACTACTATTTTGCTACCCCCGTTGTACAATTTTTCTTTGTAGTCTGTATTTTGTCAGAGGGGGAAAAACAGCTGTGGAATATTGAACTGGTGTTATTCTGATTATTAATGCAGTATTCCTCTTGCAAATATGACCGTTCACTTTCCATCACCCCTTCTTTTTCTAGAGATATACCTCAGTGTTTTTGGATAGAGTTGTCTTTCAGCCATTATCTTTTGTGAACCAAAAAGCAATGACGAACAGTATTTAGATATTGAAACTGATATTGAAGCATTCAAATTAAATCTTAGTGTGTAGAATAATATTGAGGCCGTACAACTAAAACTTTAGCACTTATATTTTACAGGGCCATCGGTCACGTGATGTCATCTCTGTTTTACCCTCTGTTAACCTTCCTTCTCGTAGCCATAGTCATTGCATACTGGGCTATCACAGCTATGTATCCTTCAGTTCTGCTTTAATTGCATACATTATTCTATGCCTTCTGGGTATTGTTATTCCAGTCCCCATTTGGGTTTTGTCTCATGAGCCCTGAACAGGTTGACAATAAGTGAGAACTGTTTTTTGGTCAGTGCAATTTTGTCATTAATGGGGCAATAGCTGTTGGGTTTAAATCTAAAGCTGTTTACTCACAGGCACAAGAAAAAGCAAAAAGAATGTTTTGCATGCTTTAGAATACTAGAAATGACCTATTGGCTCAAAATGGTGACGATTGTGACACATGATGTACGTGTGATTGCTCGTGAAATATGTTTCAGGTGTTGATCAATGCTTGTTATATTGCAGATAGTGTTTTTTCACCTTGGGAAAGTGCTCAGCATGGGAGCCTTTGTGGCTTCTCGATACCATGATGATTTTTTCCTTTTTTTTTTTTTTTTTTTTTTTTAAAACCTTAAAAGCTGAAATGAGCGGCTGGTGAGGAAACGGTCATTTATAGTTTCTATAACATATGATCGCTATAATGTAATGATAATGCTGCGCATGCCCATTTGTGTTTTATTCTTTACTTTAATCCAATTTTGACACCTAATTTAACACTGCAAAGGTTCTTAAGAAAAACAGAATTTTGTTTATAGTGACAGGCTTTAACGGTCATTGTAACTCTCCAATTGCTACAAAAAAGACCTTGACCACTTTGCTCAGCTTCCTCTCCACATCCAATGAGGCAGTGTACAAAGTGTTTAATCAGACTGAGTGCATTTATGCAAGCAACACCTGCAGCCCTGAGGTGAGTGTTTCAGTACACAGACGGCATTGGATGGACAATTCTTTTGTTAGAATAACTGTTTCTAAGGAAAAAGAAATCAATAGTTGTTGCATTTACTGCTTTCTGTCCTCAGAATATCTTCTGTTTTCTAATGTTAGTGGAAAATATGGTGAAAATAAAGGTAGAAATCGACTTCCATTGAGTTGGTTTTCTGTATAAAAAGAAATTGAATAAAACAGGTCATTTGTTTGTATAGTTATATATGGATATATCTGTCGCCACACACTGGATTGTATGTCCAAAAAAAAAAAAGGCTCTATTTATAGTTGTTTTTTTTATTCATTTTTTTTTTCATTCAGCAGCAGTTTAATGCAACATGGCCTCACTCTCAGCCATAGACTTGCATTGATGTATTGTCATATCAAAAATTATACCTGCTCAAATTGTTAAAGCACAAATCAACACAAACACAGCACAAACAAATTACTAGTGTTTTTGTTTTTCTTGATTTTATACCTCTGACAAGAAGGTACTGTTGAATTTGGTTGAGAACCAATGTAATACAAACGTAGGGAAATAAAACCAGCTGAGTGTTTGTGTTTTGATGGTTTCAGAACTATACCAGCTCTGAAATGAAGAAACAGTGCCCAGAGTCTCAGTGCCTTTTTGCATTCTACGGCGGCGAATCTGCCTACCACAAGTACCTCATCTTCCTGCAGTTCTACAACGTCTTCCTCTTTTTCTGGTGTGCCAACTTCGTGACAGCCTTGGGTCAGATGACTCTGGCGGGTGCCTTTGCCTCCTACTACTGGGTGTTCAACAAGTCTCGCGATATGCCTGCCTGCCCAGTGTTTGCCTCACTGGGGAGAGCTCTCAGGTATGTGACAGAGTGTGAGAATGTCCTTCCCTAAGTCTATGAAATGAAATAAAATGAAACAATTATAGGATGTTGTTTGGTTTATCTTGTAGCCCAGCTGGTCTTAAGACTGTAGTTTATTTTGTTGTTCTTGCACATGCTTACCCTGGTTTATACAGATAACAGGCAAATTAAATGTAATATCATTGGCTCTAATATGCTGTGGGAGGTATTTTCCTGGCATGTTATTGGTCCACTTGTCCCTTTAGAGTGATGCTTCACTAGAAATCAATACAAAGTTATTCTGACTGATCACCTTCATCCTATGAGGAAGTATTTCTATCTTAATGGGATAAAAATATCTTCATCAATAGGGCAAGAGGTGTGACTGAGTCATTTGATAATGATATGAAAATTACTTTAAATTGTTATTGTCTTCACCGTCATCAGACCTCAACCCAGTTAAACACCAATGGGAGATTTTGGACTGACATGTTAAGCATCACTGTCTACCACAACCAATAAACAGCTTTTGAGGAGATACCTTTTACCCAGTTCCTGATGCTTGTAGAATCTGAGACAGGGACTAATTATATTGCCCTTTTGCCCAAAGTAAATCCAATACGACATTAGAACCCATAGCAGTTTTTGGGAGTGGGCAGGGCTAGTAGATCATGGGTAACCAGGAAGCAATGTTGTTTAATAGGTCAGGACGTCAAACCAGCTATAGTCCTGTCTTTGTATGTATTTATATTTTGTGTGTGTGCCTTTGTTTATAGGTATCACACAGGCTCTCTTGCGTTCGGTTCTCTCATCTTGTCAGTCGTCCAGGTCATCAGGGTTCTGCTGGAGTACCTGGACCACAAACTACAAGGTAAACTGAAAGCACCTACATAACCTTCAAATCAGTCATGATCTCCTCGTCATCATCAAATTCATTGTGTTAGCCATTTATTTTTAATTTTTTTATTTTTTAAAAAACACAAACAACACATTTGACACATGACCAGTTTCCAACAGTTTAATTCATTTTCATTTAACAGGCAAACAAGGTAGAGTGTCTTACACCATTTAATGAGTTGTGTGTGTGTGTTGAGAGTTTCTGGTTTGTCTTGACAGTGGCACAGAATAAATTTGCCAAGTTCCTACTCTGCTGTCTCAAATGCTGCTTCTGGTGCCTGGAGAAATTCATCAAGTTCATCAACAGGAATGCTTACATCATGGTGTGTGTTCCTGACCCTTTTCGTTTTCCATGCCAGTGTTTTATTGTATCTCAACTGAAATACATCTAGACTAAGCAACATAACTTCCCCTAGCTGCCTCTAGTTTCATCTTTTACATTTGACTCTTTATGATTGAGTAAATTTACAGATGCAAACTAATAGAAATGCATAAGCTGCAAGCTTTTACCTAAAGTTGTGATAAAAACATGGAACCTATACCAAAAAACTTGTGTTGTCTATGGTATATTTTGACACATTTGGCTACAGATTAATAGATCAGTGAGAATATGAAAATACAAACTGAAATTCAGATAGTCTGCCTGTGGGGAAAAACTAGCCCACTAGATTACTTTGATAATGTTGGTAATATTGGGTTATATGAAAGGTCAGACATCTGGGAATTTAACAATTGTATAATCACAGTTTTGGGGTAAGGTGTAAAGATGAGAGATTCTTAGTCTATTCTTAGTTTTAATAGTTAAACATTAGAGATCTTTTTGGACAATTAATTATTCTGCATAGATTATTTGGTTTAAACCACTGATTAAAGTCTTTATCTAAAAGACAAATTCAGATGACTAGATTTAGATTAGTGTGATCTGTATTATCCCTGTTAGCACGTTTGCCTCACACCTCCAGGGCTGGGGGTGCGATTCCCGCCGCTGCTCTGTGTGTGCGGAGTTTGTATGTTCTACCCGTGCTGCGGGGGTTTCCTCCGGGTGCTCCGGTTTCCTCCCCCAGTCCAAAGACATGCATGGTAGGCTGATTGGCATGTCCAAAGTGTCTGTAGTATATGAATGGGTGTGTGAATGTGTGTGTGATTGTGCCCTGCGATGGATTGTTACCCTCTCCAGGGTGTACCCCGCATTGTGCCCCATGCTCCATGGGATAGGCTCCAGGTTTCCCCGGGACCCTGAAAAGGATAAGCGGTATAGAAAGTGGATGCATGGATGTATTATCCCAGAACAACATATGAACAGTGTTCTCTGCTCCCTCAGGTGGCCATTTACGGTAAAAATTTCTGCACTTCAGCCCGAGATGCCTTCTTCCTATTGATGAGAAATGTGATCAGGTGGGTAATGCCAGCAAAATAAACAAACAAAAGAGAACTTCATGGCTATTTTCTTAATTTTAACCTCTATTCTTACTGTTTTACTCTTTCAGGGTGGCTGTCTTGGACAAGGTCACAGACTTCTTGTTGTTTTTGGGAAAGCTCCTTATTGTGGGCATTGTAGGTAAGTGGATGGTGTTTCCTTTTTTAATAATAAATTATTATTATTATTATTATTATTAATAATAATAATAATAATAATAATAATAATAATAATAATAATAATATTATTATTATTATTATTGTCGTGTCTTCCTATCAGTATGAATCTTAGGATCATCGGTCATTTTGACCCATGCTACCAGCTAGCTACAGAAATGTTCTTTTGATTGTTTCAGATATCCTTATATTGTTTTTTTTTTTTTTTTTTTTCTCTGTTCCATTAAGGTATCATCTCCTTCTTCTTCTTCTCTGGGAGAGCTAAAGGAGTGGATGTTGTACCCAATTTGCACTATTATTGGGTGCCCATTCTGGTGAGGGAATAGCACTTTTAACATGCGGAGTCAGTTCTCTTTAGCCATTGTAATACAATAAAGAAACAAAATCTCCATCAGTAATTAGTAGAAAATCTGTTTTTTAGCTCACAGTAAATGTTTAGATAAAAAGTTTATAATGTGCTTATGAATTCTTTAGTCAAAAGGAATTTGCAAATTAAGTTTTAAGAGATGATTACTTTCAGAGGGAACAATTCCTAATTGTGTTAACAGTGTAGTGAAAATAGTTTTTTAGAGTATAAATGGCATTGCCTACATGGACCTGGTTTATTTATGAATATATTGGTCCAATGGTGAATCTACATGAGAACAGCTTTAAGGCTTTCTTGAGCATTTCCCAGGATCCGAAAGTTGAAAATGCTATTTTTAGAAACAAAAACTCAAACAACAGCAGTGTTCAAGATTTTGTGTGTGTGTGTGTGTGTGTGTGTGTGTGTGTGTGTTTACACAGACGATCGTGGTGGGCTCCTACCTTATTGCCCATGGCTTCTTCAGTGTGTATGCCATGTGTGTCGACACACTCTTCCTTTGCTTCTGTGAGTACTGGATACAATTTAATACCGCATTTCAAACAATACTGTACTAAATTACTAAGCATACACTGATCTAGTTTTATGTGTATTATGGCATTATGTAAAACCTTATCTACTGTATGAAATGCTTCAGTATGCATTTATCGTATACTGTAATTGTTAAACATGTTGGTGTGTTACTATTATCCTGTCATACCAGTGTATGCATGAATTCTACAAAGTAGTTTCTTAACCCTTTTCACTAATTGTCTACACTATTGAGCTATGCCATCTAACATGCTACTCTGCTGTCTTTTAGCATGATTCTGACTTTTTCCTGTTTTCCTTATTTTTCTCTTTCTTGTTTGTCTGCCTGTCTCTTCCCTTCACGTGCCATCCCCTTCCTGTTTTCTCTGGCCACACTCCATCTAACATGCCCCTACTACTCTCCTTTTCTTTTTTTTAACTCCTCATTGTACACACTCCAACATACGTACATGAAAATTCCGCCCATGCACACATGCTCTGTCCTACCTTCATATTCACACGCGCGCAAAAGGCGAGGACCTGGAGCGCAATGACGGTTCTGCGGCTCGACCATATTACATGTCGTCTACGCTGCACGAGATCCTGTCGAAGAACACCGAGGAGCCCGCTGTCAATTCTCCATCTTCACCTCAGGAGGAAGAGGTCCCGCTGAGAACACAAAAGGCCGCCATGGAATGAGACTAGGCCGCATGTTTGAGGCTCCAAAGATTAGTCATTCTGTCCGTTTCTTTTTTTGAGTGAACAGATGTTTAGATCTCCTCACATTTTGCAAAAAGAGCGCTCACAATCATGACCTGGATTATTAGTACCTGTTGGTCTGTTACTGTTATTATGATTGTGTGATTAATTCATTGGCATAGTGATTGCATAGTGAACTTAAAATCTGGAAATTGGGGTGTTGATTGAAATGGTTTTTTTTTAAATTTTTTATATATATATATATATATATATATATATATATATATATATATATATATATATATATATATATATATATATATATATATATATATATATATATATATAAATGGTTGCAAGTGAGACAGAATACAACTGAGGAAAAGAAAAAAAAAGACCCAACAACCCTATTATAGGCTGAGGAAAATGCATGTTGTATGTATGTAATATATAGCTTAAACTATAGCTGATATTGAATTGGCATTGATATTGCCAGTTTATTAGACACCCTTAGTTTATACCTACATCATTCACTGGATCATTTTGGTGCATCTGTTTGAGTGCAGCCCATTGTACATTGAAGCTGTTCCGGTGGCTCGTGACACAGTGTAGATAGATAGATGTAGTATAAGTTGCAGCATGTTATACAAAAATTCCATAGAAACACTTTGTGTTTCTCAGAAGAACTTTACACAACTGAAGAGCGTTTGTCTGAAACGTACCGTTTCTTTGGAAACTGTGTTTATATGCAGCTAAATGTAATATCTTTACAAACTATATACACTCTCCAGCTACTTTTAATAGGAGCAGATATACCCCTGTTCATTCATGGAATTATTTAGACAATCATGTGGCAGCAGTGCAATGCAGATCATCTCTGGCACCAACATCAAGCTCATAATCACAGAGATGGTGGTAAAAAAAAAAAAATCCTATTCTATGTTTGATGTGAACATTAACTGATGCTCTTGACCTGTACCTGTATGATATACAAACACACATTCTCCCTGTGCTTCAGGGTTTCCTCCGGGTGTTCCGGTTTCTTTTCCCAGCCTAAAGACATGTTATAGGCTACTTAGCATTTCCAAATTTTCTGTAGTGTGTGAATGGGTGTGTGTGAGAGTGCCCTACGATGGGTTGGCACCCTGTCCAGGGTGTTCCCTGCCTTTTGTCCAGAGTTCACTGGGATAGTCAACAGGCTACATGTGACCATGTGTAGGATAAGCAGTAGAGAAAATGGATGGATAGTTTGTAGGTTGTCAAGCATCTTGGAGAACTAGTTGTGGATCTTTTCTGGACTTTTTCTGCAGCTATCAGACCCATTCAAATTTTTTTTTTATTTATTTATTTTTTTTTAAAATCTGAAAATTTTCCTATTATCTAATATAAAATAAATCCATAGATATGACACCTTGGTGAGGGGTGGGGCATTGAACTTTTCTCTTTAACTACAGAAGCTCAGTATTCCTGTAGTGTATCCAGGTTTACTTTCTATCTTGTACAAAAGTTACACGGAGATGAAACTTAAAGATGTAGTGGCAGGTTGTTTCCATATTTAAGGAAAGTGTGTCTTTCAACCTTCTTGAGGTGCCACTTGTGATATGAATAATACACTGTTAATATTCTGCTATGTATTCACTTTGTAGCTGTAAGTATTTGTCTATTAATGAAATATGCCCATAAGTTGATACTCAGGCTAGATTTTGCTGGATTTGTAATTTGTAATGTCTGTATTTTAATGCAAATGCTAACACTAAGAGCTGTTTATATGTTTGATTTTGAATGTCATTTGCATTTAGATGTGTTTCAATGTTATTTTCTATTGATTTTGACTAAATGCTAGTACTTTGGGGCTGATTTTAGTTTGATGTACCCTGTGTAGAATTGCAATAGCTGCACTTTTTCCAGACACTAAGTCTTATCTCGCCAAAGAAAGCACCACTTTGCCTTGAACTGTAACCATAAAGAATATGCCCTGTTTCTCAAGAAGGATTTATTGTTCTTCAACTTTGTTCTTCTTTCCTCTCTTAAATGTCAGTTGAGAGTGGTGCCTTGTAATCTGTCCATTAAAATGTATGTGTTAATTGTTTTCTTGTTGTCTTTTTAAGCTGATTTTTTTTTCTTTCAAAAGAAAATGGTTCTTAAGCATTTATTAGGATGAAGGGTTTTTATATTTGCTTATGAATTAAATCTAGTAATTAGATTTAAGTGTTTAAACATGCTGTTGATTTCCTTGTATGATTTATTTTTAATGAAAGGCTAGAGAGAGACTGTGCTTTTTATTTTTAATGAAAGGCTAGAGAGAGACTGTGCTTTTTTTTTTTTTGCTCATTGTCTCATCCTTGCCTGTGTTTTGTATCTCAACCAGTGGAAGACCTGGAGAGGAATGACGGCAGTGCAGAGAGGCCTTACCTAATGCCAGAGTCCCTTCTTGAAGTCCTAAAAAAGAAGAATCGCGCCAAAGAATAGTGAGAGAGAGCTGACCTATGCTCACCACATGCAACTGTGTACTCCAAGGGCTAAGTGTCTGTACATACTGTAGTTAAGTGCCTTAAATGCATGCATTTAACAAACAAACAAACAAAAAAAACAGCCCGTTAAGACTGTCCCTATCTTCTATGCAAGTGTGGACAAACACATGCTTTGTATTTCACTTTAATGTTTTTTTTGTTTGTTTTGTTTTTTGTTACAATTCCTGATTAAAAACAAAATATGTAATAAGCCTTTAATATGTTGCTTTATAATGGTATTTTTAGCAATAATTTTCATTATGTTTAATGTTAAAAGAAATTTTGTGCTAAAGCTTTTAATGGCAAGCTTGCACGATAGTAAAGTGCCTGGTTTTTTGCTCTTTGGGTTAACTTTATATTGGTCATTGTTGTTAACGGCTTTTTTTTTTTTTTTTTTTTTTTTTTTTTTTTTTTTTTTTTAAAAGAACTTTTCATATGTGTAATAAAAATGAAGTTAAACATTTCTTTGTCTTATTTCTTTTATGCAGGATGAGCACTTTTAATCACTCACTGTGAAAGAGTGATGTGGATTCCATCCTTTCTGATTGTAAAGGCTGGGTCAGTTCAAGGTTTTTCCTGTGCTACAGTCATGCATTTGTGAATCAGTTACATACTGTGGTGCTTGAAAGTTTGTGAACCCTTTAGAATTTTTATATATATATATATATATATATATATATATATATATATATATATATATATATATATATATATATATATATATATATATATATATATATAATATGTGTGTGTGTGTGTGTGTGTGTGTGTGTGTGTGTGTGTGTGTGTGTATTATTTTTATATATATCTATATAAAATCTAAAATAACATCAGATTTCCTGCAAAGTAGGTAAGAGAACCCAATTAAACAAATGGGGCAAATATTATAATTGGTCATTTATTTTTTTAGAAAAATGGTCCAATATTACATATCTGTGAGTGGCAAAAGAAGGCTTTCAGTGTCTGGAGTGACACTTGTGCAGCAATAACTTCAACTAAATATTTCTGGTAATTGTTGATCAGTCCTGCACGTTGGCTTGGAGGAGTTTTAGCCCATTCTTCAGTACAGAACAGCTTCAACTCTGCAATGTTGGTGGGTTTCTCATATGAACTGTTTGCTTCAGGTCCTTCCATAACATTTCTATTGGCTTAAGGACAGGACTTTGACTTGGTCATTCCAAAACATTAACTTTATTCTTCTTTAACCATTCTTTGACTTGTGCGCTTAGGGTCGTTGTCTTCCTGCATGATTCATTTTCTCTTGTGATTCAGTTCATGGACAGATGTCCTGATATTTTCCTTTAGAATTCACTGGTATAATTCAGAATTCATTGTTCCATCAAATATGGTGAGCTGTCCTGGCACAGATTCAGCAAAACAGGCCCAAACCATGGCAATCCTGCCATGCACACCATTGTTGTTCAGTGTTCTGATTGTGGACTCATGAACATTAACATAAGCCAGTGTGTGAGAGAATCTGATTATGTTTTAGGTCATATTTATGCAGAAATATAGAAAATTCTTTCAAGCATCACTGTAACTGTGTAGGAATTTGCCTTTAAATATGCATGTGGATATACGTAGATGCTCATATGTACACATATTTACTTTCTATTTATGTGAGTGTTAAAGATTAGCATTGATGAACTGTTTTCATAAAAAATAAATGGAGATATTTTCACATACCATAGCACTTAAGGCTGAACTTGGCCTAACCATGTTTATCTTCTCATTAAAACAGCTGTGTTACCTGCCAGCTTGTTATTAATCGGATAATGAAATGGCTTCCTGAGAAAATTGAGTGGTTTAGACACTTCACCTATTTGCATTGGTAATACAGGTACATTTATCTGTATATTTGAGATACATTTAACATATGAATGTATTACATTTACATTACATTTATTCATTTATCATATGTCTCTATCCAAAGCGATTTATCCAAAGGAAATAAAAGAAAAGCGATATATCAAGCTGAGAATAATACAAGAAATGCTACCATACAAGATCTTTTAATTGAGTTCTAGAAAAGAAAAGTGTGCAGAGTAGAGGTGTAAATGCCAGACTAGGTATTATTTATTTATTTATTTATTTATAGGATAGCGTGGGGTTATAACAAATGTAACGAATATCACATGCAAAAAATTATGAGTTTAAACGTGTGGATGATGTAGTATAGTTTTATTTTAATACATTTTTAATTAAAAAAATCTTTTTTTTAAAAAAGCTATGTTTGTTTTCTGCATAACAGTGGCTTTAATATTAATGGCACTCCTTCATTTAATAGGTAAAGTGTAAGAGCACTAAGTTGGCCAAATGTTGTTTTGAACTTTTACTAACCATTCAGTTTAGGTATCCACAGGAAGGGTTATTTCCTCTTGCTCTGTCATAAAGCAAAATGTCTTCCTGGCTTCTTTTCCTCCCAATGAGTGACTGGACTGGAAAAGGGAGGCTTCAGGAACTGGGGTTCCTGAAATAAATTATATTACAAACAATGCAAACTTATATAATGCACTAGGTGGGACTTGAAGTGGCATGCAAATGACTTGTGACTAATGAGCAACCTACACATTTATCGCACATTATTTCAATTATATTGCGCTGTAATTTCCAAGAAATTACATGTCCTTGGAATCTTTTGATTACCTTTATTTTATGTGTGGTCTAGTTTTTATTTGTTTACAACTTTGTACCACTGCTTGTTTGCTGTATTAGTGCTTTTTATTCAATATTAATTGTATTTTGTTTGGTTGCTGTAACCGTCAACTCCCTTTATGGACTCAATAAAGAATCAACATTTTATGGACTCAAAAAAAAAAAGAGAAAATAATTAAGAATTCATTAATATGTGCAGTAATATGTACAAACAGATCATGCCTGATCCTATCAAATTGTATACAGTAGAATAAGGAAAAAAGACAGCTATGTGCAGAGATTTTTTAGCCATTAGTGTCTAAACCCTTCAGTACATCCACAGAACTCAAGATCTTATTTATATCATAATGCAAAATTCATTGGTAGCAAAAACAACAACAACAACAACCCCTAAATAAATAAAGTAACTGCATCATTGCTATGATGTGAGAGGAACAAAAATTAGCTCTTTTAAGGATTATTATTTTTTTTTCATTTATTTCATTCATAAATAAAAACATTAATTTATCCTGTACGTTCTATTGTATAACTTTTTATAATTTATTTTCACTACTTGCTATTTAATTATGCAACACTTTGAACTACCACATGTAAACTACTGAAGAGCTTTATAAAAGATTATTATTGTTGTTGTTTTTGTTGTTGTAATATTAATAACAGCAGCAATAATAATAATAATAATAATAATAATAATAATAATAATAATAATAATAATAATAATGATGATGAGTAGTGGTAGTAGTTTATCCACTACTTATTAAAGTGTATTTGTTACATTTGTTGCTACTTTTATAAAGCAGTAGTTTATCCACTACTGTAAACTGACACTAAAAGGATATCCGAGGTCGCATACTACAATGCTAAGAAGTATGGCAAGGAATTGTTCATCCCTTCTGGCGTTGCATATTCTATAGTACTGTAGTCGGCTGTTCTGGACGTACCCGGAAGTTTGCCTTATGAAATATTAGTTTAAAGACTACACCCACACTAGCAGTGACCAATGACAGAGCAGGCCGTTCTTTTGGCCCCGCCCTCTTGATGACAGGTCCAGTGCGCTCGCAGTCGCTGTGCTGATGAGTGCAGTGGGAATTGGCGTTGGCATGAAGCTCGCCACAGGGACAAGCCGAGGCACAGAAGGAGCGGCTTTGACATTATAAACAACAAGAGACATGCTACTTAGGGTTTTAAAATAGGACATTTCTCTGCGTTTTAATATGGAACATTAAACTCGAGCAACCTTTACAGATATACAAGTCGTGTTCTTCACGAACATAGTTTTAGGTCTATTATAACGTGTTATAACTGAAGGAATATTGAGCATTTTGAAGGTCGGAAAATGCAGAGGTAATAGTTTGATGAGATTTTAATTAAACATAAGATGGACGCAGTTGCACCTTAGGTTTCTGGTCGGACTTTGCTGTGAGAGATGGGAAAATGGGAGTTAACCATGGTAAGGTTACATTTATTGTTGCGTTTGTGTCAAGAGTTTTAATCTACTAATACTTTGAACAATCTCTACTAATGCTACTGCTCACAAACCCAGCTGAACACTGTGGCTTCTTTAGATGTCTGATTAGGACATAAGTAATATACTGCAATCAAATGAATGCTCTTGAAATAGTCCTCCCTCTCCGCACACCTGTCCTTCATATATCACCGGTGTGTGTGTGTGTGTGTGTGTGAGAGAGAGAGAGTGAGAGAGAGAGAGCGAGCGAGAGTGCAACACTTGGAGGGAACACAGAGCACTTTTGTACCCTTTTTATAGTTTGGGTTGAGAATTGTAGAGTTTGGGTTGGGGTATGAAGGTAGAGTTTGGGTTGGGGTATGAAGGTGGAGTTTGGGTTGGGGTATGAAGGTAGAGTTTGGGTTGGGGTATGAAGGTGGAGTTTGGGTTGGGGTATGAAGGTGGAGTTGGGGTATGAAGGTGGAGTTTGGGTTGGGGTATGAAGGTAGAGTTTGGGTTGGGGTATGAAGGTGGAGTTGGGGTATGAAGGTGGAGTTTGGGTTGGGGTATGAAGGTAGAGTTTGGATTGGGGTATGAAGGTGGAGTTTGGGTTGGGGTATGAAGGTGGAGTTGGGGTATGAAGGTGGAGTTTGGGTTGGGGTATGAAGGTGGAGTTTGGGTTGGTGTATGAAAGTGGAATTTAGGTTGGGGTATGAAGGTGGAGTTGGGGTATGAAGGTGGAGTTTGGGTTGGGGATTTAAGGGGGAGTTTGGGTTTGGGATTGAGAAGGAGTTTGGATTGGGGAATGAAGGTAGAGTTTGGGTTTGGGGATTGATGGGGAGTTTGGGGAATGAAGGTGGTTTCCACAAGCTTGCATTACTTTTTCACTGTGATTGAATGCGTATGAGCTAAGTACAGAATTTGCATTCATTTGAATGTTTCTCTGAACATGTTGCTTAACAGACTCCAGGTTGGCCTTGTTGACAACTGAGTTGTGTTGCACGTTTATTACTGCAGGTTATTTATTCACATTGCCTGCCCTCTCTCTCTGATCCATGTTGTTTCTGTTCCTTATTTCTTGTAAATGCTGTGTTAAATAATGTAGCCTGTGCATGTTTGCATGTGTATAAGGATATAAGGATTAAAAATGATGTTTGCAGTTGACCCACCACACAGATCCCCTATGCTATCAACTGGTTATTCCATAAGAAAAAAACTGCTGTTTTTAATACTGATAATGTTTCTGTAGTTCTGACGCAGCACTGCTTTCTTTCTCTTTGTGTCATTGTGTAATGGTGACGCACAGCCAATGCAAAACTCCCCCATGGTTGATTTGTCTTTAGGCCATAGGCATTATGTGCTTTTGCCTGACCACTTTGTGCCTTTGTCTCTCTGGGACAAATATGATCCATCAGTGTGTATAAAAGCAGATTGTTCTGCAGTTTGCATTATTGACATTGTGACTCAGTGCTTGGCTTAAGGGCCTAATGATCTGATTTCAACATAAATACCCACAACTGACTTTTGAATTTCTTTTGAGTCACTAAAATGGTATTATCCAGTCTAACTATCCAGCTTAGCAGCGTTGTATACAGTGCATGCAGAAAAGAATCTGGATCATTTGACCCACATCTCTTATTTGTCCTAACTCTCTTTGTTCCTGAACATTTCTTCAGCCAGAATGCTCTGATCTGACGCTCTGATCAGTAAGAACGTAATAATGAAGACGTGTGTTTGCATACCAGTCAATAAACCACGTTATTGGAATGTGTCAGATCACCATATGATCTGTGTGTCATGTGAAAGAACAGAGATTTGTGAAGTGATAGAGTTCAATGTTATGCTGTACTTCTGGCTGTTCTTTCCATGCCTGCATGCTAGAGATGGAACTTGACACTCCTGACCCAGATTGTATCAAGCACGGAACCTGACTTGACCTTGCACACTATGGTCGAAATTTGTAAGTGAAGGCTACGTTTTGTACATTTTGGATTTCTGATCAGAAGGTCCAGAGTTCAGAACCCAGCACAGCTAAGCTGTAATTGCTTGGCCCTTGAGAAAGGCCCTTAACCTTCAACTGCGCAATTGTACGAATGACATGAATGTAAGTCACTCTGGATAAGGGCGCCTGCCAAATGCCACAAATGTAAACATATGTGGTCTGGACCCGGTTTTGGAGGTTGGGAATATAGAGCACTTGGCCTGTTTTATTTAATTGTCTGTAAATGTCAGTTTCAATCTTATTTATTTGTGTAGCACTTTGAAGAATAGATATTGTCACAAAGTATCTTTACAGAAATATGAATGTACATTTAGATCTCTAATGAGCAAGCCAGAGGCGACAGTGGTGAAATGACAGACTCCCTGAGATGACATGAGGAAGACTTCTTAAGAGGAACAAGACTCAAATGGGAGCACATCCTCTTCTAGGTGACACTGGATGGTGGAATTATAAATCATTCTATAAGTGTACACTTTAAAGTCAAATGATTAATTACCCGTCCCCATTTTCTATTCGATCAAGCTAATGAAGCTCTTCAGCAGAACTGAACATCAAAATCCAGATGTGTTAGAACTGGATTATAAGTGTTAGCTGGAGGTGTGGAGATATACAGCAACTAAACAAACAGCTGGTAGAAACATTCAGTTGGTCTTGGAAATTAGTAGTGTTCAAAATTCAGGGAGCAAGGACAGATTTGATGTTTAGTGTTAATGCATGCTTATTATTATTATTATTATTATTATTATTATTATTGCTTCTGATGCCACCCACGTTGTCCTTTTCAACATGGGTGGCATCAGAAGCAATAAATGTTGTGTATAATAGATGTTGTGTTTTAATGTTCCAGGTGTTTCTTTGAACTGTGGCAGCGTGTTTCCTAACGATCCTTCTTTGGACTTGTTGGATTCATTAATTTACATTAAACAAAGGACACCCTTAATGCATATTCATCAGAAACTATAATGAACTCTTGTCCTCTCTTGAGCTGGAGATCAATGGCTTGCAAGTGGCTTGCACCTGAGATCTGGCAACCAAAAGTACAGAAATGTTCACATCACATGTTCTTAATAGTAAAATATAAAAGCTTCTGATAGTAGAATACATGCTCAGTGTGGCTCACAAAACAGATATGTGTAAAACATTTCAACATTTTAATATTCGAATATGTTGACATGGTTATACTAGTTTGATAAAAAGTGACCAATATCACGTCCTCATGTTGTTAAACTTTGTAGCCATGACCATCCCCTGTCGAGTTGTCATCTGTGGACACAGTGGAGTAGCCAGAAATTAATGTCAGAGGGGATGAGGACATATGATAAATAAAATAATTGTGTGAGCTGTACAATTAGAAGTGTGAGCACGCTCACACATTTTGGGTGGATGTCAGATGCAGTAGAGGCACAACTTACCATCAGATAATTTTACCATATTAATAATGTTTTTGTGTAGGAAATAAACTAAAAATGATTAAAATAACATGCTAGTAATATTATGGAAATTACATTAAAAAGCTAGATCTACTGGAAAAAAAGCATGATTTCGATTTTGGTTAATATTGTTTCTCACCATAGTTGGTGGTAGGCACCAAAATATGATTAAACCAATTAACACGCGCTTGTTTTACGTTTTATGAACATCACTATCGCAAAATAACTGCAACACAGTGTTATTTGAGATGTACATAATTAACTGTGCTGAGTGTGTGCTATGTTAACCTCCTTATGAATCAGCACAGAACTGTGATAAAATATTTCAGGGGGTTTAAACCTGAATCCACCCTCTATCCACATTTGTGTGGACTCATTTGTTTGCCTTGCTGTTGTTTCTGTCCATATAGCTTGACACTAAAAGACCATAAACAGTAGTCTAAAACAGCACAAGTGCTCATTATGAGCTTTTCTGGTGGTGTGCAGTTCGGTTACTCAGCAGAGACTTGTGATTCATGTGTTGACTTGTACCGTACCGTCTCTTTTGCTGACATCACTTGTTGGACCAGATCTTTGAGGGGGTTAGTGTGTGATGAGACTCTCTAAGTGTTTGCTGTGGGTTACATGGCTCTTCTTTTAGCTGACTGCCCAGCCCTTGCTGTTGTTCCTGCAAACAAAAGAGCCTAGGGGCTGCAGGTAGCTACTGGTTCGACTAAACAAAATGGTTGGAAATGGTTGAAGTTCCTATGAGAAAATGGTTTCTCATTAAAAGTTTTATTTCAGGGAAGACTTTATCTACAAATGTCTGCAGTCTACTGTGAAAAACTATGCTTACTGTACATACTAAATCTGTGCAGTAGCAGTGGTGTACAGTGTTGACGCTATTTATGATTTCAGGGTTTTTGGGTGGTTAACCGTTGTGGTTTTCTAGAGCGGTTCTACTTTTCTAAAAGAATTACTCTCTGAATAGGGTTCTAGATAGAATTATGTTCCTTTAATGGTTCCTCAGGCCATGTCATATCAGCATTTTTGTGAGTACATGAAGGGCCAAAAACTATGCTATTATGCTATTATGCATATTATGATTTTATTGTTTTTTTTATGAGTTATTTGTTTCATAACAATGACAAACAATCTTATTAATTCCTGCCACAGCTCATTTCCTCTATTATCTTTGCTAATAACATGCTATATGTCCTTAGTCTCCCACTCTCCATTCTTATTTCAGCATTTTTTTTGTCATTTGGGGTCAAACATTATATTAAAGGTCAGTTAACATCGGAGGCAGTTCTGAAGTGTTATTAGATGTGCACACATGAAGCAGATATATATCTATATTCACCATCAAGATTTTTTAAAATCCATAAGCACTAGGGCTGGGTGAAATGACAAAAATATCATATCGTGATCCTGGACATTTCTACAATACACGATGCATATCACGATGTATAATTTAGCTAACAAACTGTCTGCAAAAGAGTAGTAAAATAAACAAAAAACGTTCAACTAACTTTGATACTTTTTTTTTAATGCCTATTAAGGCAAAGAAGATTAAGATTTGTTTTTTAATGGCGTCAAGTCAACAGCATCCATTCAGTATCATTTAATTAGTAATTATTAAAAACATTTTTAAAAAATCCATCACCATACCAATTATATTTCAGAATAGTGTCACAATATCGTAATCATTTTTCACCAATATCGATATTATATCAATATCTTCCAGCTCTAATAAGCACTCTGCTCTCTGTTGCAGTTGTTTTAAACTCCGTCAATAAAAATGAATTGAAAGCCCCCATGTCCACTTTTTTCTGTTTCCTTTTCTGCAGTATTCTGTGTGCATCTCAGTCTTGGTTTAGATGCAAACACTACAAAATACAAAATGGTTTATACTGCAGTGTATGCCATCATGTAAACAAAACATGAGCTATATTTCAGCCTGCAGTCCTACAGGGGCACTGTTTTGACTGACACAAAGTGTAGCATGGAAAGTCCCTCTGGATAAATATCATAAATCAAGGGGACATACATAATGCTGAAAATATGTTTGTTGTAAAAAATACATTTCTTATATATATATATATATATATATATATATATATTTGTGTTTGTAAAAAGATTTGTGTTTAAGATTTCACTGTTTCAGGTTTTAGATTGACAAAACTCACCAGTAAAAACAATAGCCTAGATTATCCCTAAATGTGTATTTATGTCTGTTTTATGTCTTATTGAAAGACTTGTTTTGTGTGTGTGTGTGTGTGTGTGTGTGTGTGTGTGTGTGTGTGTGTGTGTGTGTGTGTGATCAGACACAGTATCAGACACGATGGTACATATAATGATATTACATTACACATGCTCAAATCAATATGTAAAAGCTAATGTTCCAAAAACTTTGCCCATCCATGGCCTAAGTACATGGATACTGCTGCAAAAAGGAAATGAATCCATTCATATTTTTCACAGTTATTCTTCTTCTAAGCACTGTAGAAAGTCTGTTGGTTTTTAAAAAAAAATATATTTTGGCAAGCCTGGGTAGGCATAGTGCAGAATTGAGAACATGGCTCAGTATGAATGCAAGTAGTTGATTTAGCTTATAGTAATTATAGCTGATGGTACTACATTGAATATTTAATCAGCATATTTCTTGCTTTAAAAAAAAATTCAGTCACAAAGTTACACTTACAAAGTTATTTTAGCTGTCTAGCACAGTATATTTGCGTATATTATAGACCTTCAGCTTTCAGCTGAGGGTATTTCCATCCAAAGCAAGTGAACAGTATAGAAATTATAGACGTGTATTATTCTCTCATTATTACGCTTACAAGAAAGCAGATTAAAAGATCCAGAGTTGATTTCAAGTGTGGTATTTGCATTTGGAATCTGTTGCTGTTAACTTTCAATATTAAGTCCAAAGAGCTGTCACTGCCAGTGAAACGATCCGTCATTAGGCTGAAAAGTCCGACAGATAGCAGAAAGGTTAGGTGTGGCCAAAGCAACTATTTGGTGCATTCTTGATAATGAAAGAATGCAATGGTGAGCTCAGGAACCCCAAAAGGCCTGGAAGACCACAAAAAAACAACTGAGTTGGATGACAGAAGGATTCTTTCTATTCCTGGTGAAGAAAAACTGATGAGATCTGATGAGATTTTTACAGATCTGGAAGCCTTTTTTTGAATATCTTGAAGGTGATTACTGATCGTTGATTTCAACACTTTGGATATACTCTTTAAAAGGTTTCTTCACATACCCCAGCATGTCAGGAAGCTGGGGTCAGAGTGCAGGGTCTGTACAGTGCCCTCCACTAATATTGGCACCCTTGGTAAATATGAGCAAAGAAAGCTGTGAAAAATTATCTTTATTGTTTAACCTTTTGATGTTTTGTTAAAAAATAATCACAAAATTACTATTATTGGCACCCTTTTAGGCAATACTTTATGCTGCCTTCCTTTGCCAAGATAACAGCTCTGAGTCTTCTCCTATAATGCCTGATGAGGTTGGAGAATACATGACAAGGGATCTGAGACCAGTCCTCAAAACAGAATCTCTTCAAATACTTCAAATTTCTTTGCTCATATTTACCGAGGGTGCCAATATTAGTGGAGGGCGCTGTAGGTATATGTACATGTGTAGATGTTTCTGTATATGTGCCTATGTATGTATAGATAATACATTTATTTATTTATTTATTCATTTTTTTTCTTTCTTTTTTCGCTTCTGATTGTCTGGCATACTGAATCAGTAGAAATAAGCAGGACTTCATCACTCAGTGCATGCATGCACAATTTCAGCCTTAACTGAAATCTAAGGTTTGTTCTGTTTGTGGTTTTATATAAGGACCCAGTTCAGGAGTGGGGTGAGGAGTTTGAAGATGGCGCAGTGTTTGGCATCACACTGCGCAGAGAGCGAGTGCAGCAGTCGGGCGAAGCAGCCGAGGCCTCCCCCTGCTCTGCGTACGTTCAGTACCGTACATCTAAAATCCGGAGGCTGAAAGCAGCCACCCTGAACCGTGTGGTGGATCACCTGTTTGATCCCTGCTGCCAAGAGCAGGACTATGGGAGGATACTGCTTTCTACATACCGCACCTTCATCAGCACCAACAAACTCATCGAACTGCTTTTGCAGAGGTCTGTGTGTGTGTGTGTGTGTGTGTGTGTGTGTGTGTGTGTGTGTTTACATACTGAATGCATGTGTTTATGTGTAGGTTTCATGATGTGTGTCAGAAACTGCTGCACAATGGGTGTACATCTCAACGTGTTTTGCATCAGTCTGTTTAGGGTTGCAACTAAAGATAATTTTCATAATTAAAGCATAATAATAATCAGCTGATTATTATTTTTTGATTAATCAACTAATCAGGTGGAGAAAATAAAACTAAATTTCAATACCTTTTTTTGTTTATTTAAAATAAAATACACAAACAGAGTGTCACAAATATAAACTTTAGATTAAAACTTTACATTAACACAACTGTTTGTCCAGTTTATATATTCGTCACTTGATGATTAGATTTCTGTCTGATTGTGATTGAGGTCATGTTGGGCATAAAAGGGAATGCTGACATTAACAGTAAACTGAAGAAATAAATTTTCATTGACGTGGTAATCTGCAAAAGCTAGTGGCGTTGCATAATGTGCGTTTGATGTCAAGTGCCATCAATTGGGATACGGCTTATACTTCCCGTCAGTAAAAAACCCCTGCTAGTGTTCCATTTAGATGATAAAGTGCATAGTGCATAGTGTAAGTGTATAGTTCGTAATTTGGGACAGAACTTTGATCTGTACTCTCTGATGCGTGTTTTTGGAACAGAAATAACATAGTGAGTTAATGAACCCCGTTCTGTGCGCAGACCGACTAATCGATAATGAGATTCGTTAACAACGTTTTTCATAATCGATTATTATCGATTAGTTGTCGCAGCTCTGATTCTGTTCCATCCGAAGTTCCTGCTTTTTAAGTTATTATGCGTATGTAATTATTCATCATGGCATTTCATTACTAAACTGTTACCTTGAACTCAGACCCCATGACTGATCCCCCTGGGACCCTTCTATTCCTGGAGGAATTATGAGCCAACAGTGATTTCTCATGAAATGTTGACAACACAATCAGGGCTAGGCTTTTCAAGAACCCTGTACTTGTGTGCCATAAGCCTCTTTTATCTCCTCTTTACTTAAAGCAGTCTCTGCATAGTAGCAGAGAGGTTATCATCCAAATTCTGCTCAAATTTGCCTTGGAAAAAGGTTGGAAGTCTTACTAAAAGGACAAAATTTGCATAAAACATCACTTGCAGAAAGACAGTGTTGATTACTTACATGCACTGTAAGATTCCTCATAGATAAAATTTCTGTATCCTGTGTGTGAAGATAATTAACACTTGGTTACATATTACATGTGTTATGTGTTGTATAATTAGACCTAGATGAAGCCTGATTTTATGTAAATTAATAGGATAATGTTTCTGTAAAGAATTTAAGAATGAGTTTAATCAATGAATGAATTTGAATTAAATTAGAATTTAGGCAAAAATTGTCCATGTATAACTTCTTTTCTCTCTGAAATAGAGACAGTCTTGACTCTGAGCTGGACAACAGCAAGTGTCATAAGAGGTAAGACACAGTATGAGGGTGCAGGTTTGCACCTCTGAAAGCCCTTTTAATGGAAATAAAGGAAAATGCTTCTCTCTCTCTCTCTCTTTTTTTTTACACAATCTGAAAAAAGTGAATTTCAAGGTAGACTATAACTGAGAGGATAAAAAACCCAGCTGAGAGAATAGGGAAAGGCTTTGGAGGTAGATATGAAGGCAAAGGGTAGGCAAGTCATCAGAGACACTTGTTTTACATTTATGAATGAAGACTTCAGTCAGTGTCAGGGTTTTGACATAAAGCTATTTCTTTAACTTTTCCACTGGGGGAAAATCCTCAAGGCAGAGCATCTTACACTTTGTGGTTTCTCAGTTATGTGACAACCTGCATTTTTTTTTCTAGTCTTCTTAATGTCAAGAGAGAAAAAGAGAAGCTGGTGAGGGAACAACTGTTTATAGCTGTTATAACGAAAGTGATAATGGGAACGGACTTGTTTTCTGGATGTTTCACAGCATTAGATTTAACTATAAATGGATAAAAATGTTTATTGTTTCATAAATAAAAAAATTATCATTGACAAATTACTGTGGTATAAGAGGAATTAAACACAATAAACATGCTGCTATTAGAAAATGAACAATTTTGGTATTAACTAAATTCTTATTTACTCTAAGCTTCTATTTATCAGAAACTTGTCTGATTTTCTGCAAGCAAATACTCAGCATTTTTTTCTTGTTTTTAGCTCTCTATGGATTCTACTTCAGACATGGTTGGATGAGTTTGCTGAGGATTTCAGGGATCCTCCAATGCACTCTTCGTTGCGCTTAATGTGCCTGCAGCTGAGGCGACACACATCTCTTTTGGTCCTAGCCAAGTGCTATGAGGATCTCCTCAAGAAATTCCAAGCAGAAGGTCAGACATTTGCTGCAACACTGTTTACTTGGAGTCCTTAAGTTATATAAGTCAGCTATATTATATACAGCGGAGATCAAAATTAGAGAACAACCTACAATTTCCTAAATTTCATGGTCACTGCTTAGTCCTATTTGAAATTATCCTAACAGGAGTAGAAGGGCAGTTTTTAAGTATATTTCATAAGTTAAATATATTCTGAAGCCCAGTATAATAAATATAAATTAAATGAGACATTTAATTTACATGTACTGATCAAAATGATCAAAATTGGAGAACACTTTCAGATTCCTCCCAGTTATTGCTGTTAATCTGGCACCTGGTGCTAATTTCCTTAATTACTTGAGAAACCCTGTTTGACTGGCAGCGTTCCTGTCAGGATAACTTTCCAATTTCACTGACTTTGCAAGATGGTGAGTCACTCCAAGGTGACTGAAACCCTGTGACAGCAGGTTGTCCAGATGAAGGCCAAATGGATGACCCTTTCTTCTTCTCAACAGTAGTTGGTTGATCCAAATCTGTGATTTCTAGAATATTGCAGCTTTACAATGGCACAAATTAATTCAAGTCCCCCAAAATGCAAAGGCACGGGGGATTGGTTCAAGACTGCAGCTGGAATTGCTTGTCGGTTCAGTGCTGAACAGGGTAAGGATCTGTCTCGGCATCCAGTGTCTCGCCGTTTAGGAGAATTCCGACTGAATGCCCACTCTGCAGTGACCAAGCCTCTCATCAGCAGAAAGAATCTAAATGCTAGGCTAAACTTTGCTGAGGAGCATGTTGTGTGTACAGAGAGAACTGGTCCAAAGTTCACTTTAGTGATGAGAGGAAGTTTAATTTAATTGGGTCCAATGGGAAACATTATGTTTGGCGTCAAACTGGGGAAAGACTGAACCCAAAGTGTGTAAAAAAGTCAGTGAAA
The DNA here is from genome assembly GCF_001660625.3 of Ictalurus punctatus. Taxonomy (NCBI): domain Eukaryota; kingdom Metazoa; phylum Chordata; class Actinopteri; order Siluriformes; family Ictaluridae; genus Ictalurus; species Ictalurus punctatus. The sequence goes on from NC_030417.2 coordinate 25,856,555, forward strand.
GGTGGAGGAGGAAGTTTCATGGTTTGGGGGCCTGTTTTCTGCAGCAGGAGGCCTTTTATACAGCTACATGGCAGGGTGAATGCAAATTTTATCAGAACCTCCTTCGGCAACATGCGGTTCCTTCCCAGCATCTCCCCTCCGAGCATCTCCTAATCTGCCTGCAATTTTCATGAAAGACAATGCCTCCTGTCACACTGCAACATGGGTAAAGCAATTCCTTGAAGCTAGAAGCTAGATCAGTTCAGAGTCCTGATCTAAATCAGATTGAAAATCTGTGGAAAATCATTGGCGACAAAGTTATGGCTAAGAAACCCACTACAGTTACTGAACTGTGGAAGAGACTGGAAGTGGACCAAGGTCACACCAGAGCAGTGTGAGAAACTAGTGATGTCCTACAGCCACAGATGTGCTGAAGTCATTCAAAGCAAGGGCCTCTACACTTCCTATTAATTTGTGGCAGCTGTAACGCTGATATCAGTTGAAATCATCTTTCGTCCTACAGCGGGTACCATTCTCTAATTTTGATCACTGTGTTTTCCAAAAAATAAAGGTTTTTGTTGTAGTGCCTTGGTTATTTAGTAAAACATGTTAGTAGAACAGTGGTAAACCCACAGCTAATGTTCCTTCATATTTTGAGCGATGAAGATTAACAATATTTTAGAAAAATCAAGTGTTTATAAATTGTTCTCTAATATTGATCGCCACTGTAGAGCTATTATATCCTGACACAGTGTAGCAGTGTCCAATAACAAGCCTAACTCGTTCTTTTCCTCTCAGATGCTGCGAATAAAGATCAAGCTGGTGGGGAACAGGAGCAAGAGTTGAATCAGGGAGAGAAGGACTTGGATGATGTAACCAATCAGGCAGACTTCATGGATTTCTCTGTCACAGAACTTGCAGAACAGCTCACCAAACAGGATGCAGTGAGTGTCAATAGTTACATTTACATGCTAAGCCAATAAACCCAATAATAATGTATTAATGAAGGGTTTATTATTCTGAATGAACTCTTGTATACATGTATACAATTAAATATGAATAACATAGACCAGTCAGCCCTGTGATGGATGCATCCTGTTCAGGGTGTGTTCCTGCCTCAAACCTGGGATAGGTTCTGGATCCACAATAAAATGGTTACCGAAGATGAATGAATTAACGTCAGTCAAATTTCTGTCTAATGAATAGAGGTGGATAAACTGTTTAAAACTTTGGGATCTTTTTGTTCATTCTGCACAGTCTAGGTGTTTGGGTTAGATGTATGCCAACCAATTTCAACTCTTGGGGAAAAATATGTATGTTATAAAGTTTAAAATTATTTAAAAATAATTAAAAGGTTTGATGGTGGTGGGATGGACATCTGTGGCCTTCTGTTTAGCGAGTATAATGTGAAATATCTTATGTTTTGCTCAGAATGACATTTGGAAAGCACAAGCAAGGTGATTGAACATGCTGAGCTAATGTTAGCTACATGTTGTATTCTGATCAGACTCACAAGCTTCTTGTTGTCATGGTAGCATTGACACCAATTTTTTGAGTGTGCATAAATTGGCTTTATATTACAGTCCCTCCAGGATTTAATACAAAATCAAGCAAACTCCGCAATATTTGGAGGAGCTTGCGATTTTTCAAAATTATTACTGATTTTCCACAGATTTGGGCCAAGACGTATCATGCGGGGTCATCACAGTGGACATTCAGCCTAAGCCCTTCGGCTTACCTGCATGAACATGAGTACTGTTAATAGGTCTCATTTACTAACAAACATCACTGCAAAAGATTGTGCAAAACAGTTTCAGTTCCAATTCAAGTCCACAAATTGCGTCACAAATTATGGAGGAAAAAAAAATCGCGGAGAAAATCTGTGAATTCCTGTACGGACTGGTATTAAACGTAATGAGATATAAAAAAAAATTTAAACAAATTGTTGCATTTATATTTAAGTTCATTCTGAAACTGTACTCAGTCTGAATGAATTAAAACTGATAAAGGTCAATGTGTGTACACATAACCAGTGGCAAATTTTCCACATCTGTTGGGTTTTTTATTATTTGTAAATGACCAACAACCTTCTAAACTTCACACTTCTCTGTACGGTCTTATAGGAGCTGTTTGTGAAGGTGGTCCCCTTCCAGTGTCTGGGCTGCGTATGGTCTCAGAGAGATAAGAAGGAAAACCTCTCGCCCACCATTCGTGCCACCATCTCCCAGTTCAACTCTATTACTAACCGTGTCATCACCTCACTGCTTTGCCCCTCCACCTCGCCTTCTTCCACTCCATCATCCACTCCAAACCAGAGAGCAAGAATCATCGAGAGATGGATACGAGTTGCACAGGTTAGATCAGTAATGTTTTGATTATTCACTTTAAGCAACTTTCAGAGTAAAATTCTGTTTAAAATGCCTGATTTCACTGCACCTTTGTATCCCATGGTGGATTTTCAGCTCATTGGTTACACAGTATTTCATGATCATGTAGGGGGTTTGAATGGTCACTTGAATCCATCACTGTCTAGAAAGCAGATGATATTTTTCAAATTTCAAGGCAGATGATACTTTTACACCATCTTTCATTTGCTCCCACAGGAGTGCAGGCAGCTGAAGAACTTCTCCTCCCTGAAGGCCATTTTGTCTGCGTTGCAGTCCAACCCGATTTACAGGCTGAGGAAGACCTGGGATGCGCTGAACAGGTGCACATTAAACCAACACACACTTACATGGTTTATTTAGCTGAGTGTTATATTAAATGAATCATATTATTTGTGTAATTATGACATACCCTATTTCTTGGAACTGGGTCTTGATTTCTCAGCAATATTATGTAAACTGGTTTGGGGCCTTGGTGGAAAATGACTTGGAGCAATTTGTAGGCATTGGCAGTTTTATTGAAACTATGTTTAAATCTGACTTTATATCTGCTTTTTTTATCCAGAGAAAGTGTGAGCACTTTTGAGAACCTGTGTGAAACTTTCCCAGATGAGAACTGTGTGTTGACCAGCAGAGAAATCCTTGTGGAGGTTAGAGAACACACACTCATAAGCTGTGATTGCACAGTACTGTGCAAAAGTTGCCTTCAGAATAATGAAATTAAATGTTTTTACATAAATAAAATACCGTAAAGAGCAGTAGTAGAGAGTAGTAAATGAAACAAAGTCAATATTTGGTGTGACAAAAAAATACAAATAAAAATAGCAGTCTACGGTACAATTAGTGCAGTTTTATAAGGAAATGAGCTGTGTTACTGAGCATGTTGTAGAACCGGTCACGGTTCTTCTGGAGAATTTGATTGTCGCATTTGCTTCTTATTTTTGCAGCAAAACCCAGCAACCTTCATTGTACTTTTTTTCCTCTGAAAAGTGTCTCTTGCATAATATACTGCTTTCTTTAATGACATACAAACATTTTCCTGTAAAATTTAATTTTGCGCTAGAAAACCAATGTTTGGGAATCTAAAATGTTTTTCTATTGACTCGATAATGTAGAAGTCATAAAAAAACAACTATAACAAAGTTTGTATTAAAAAAATAGGGTGCCTAAAACCTTTGCACAGTACTGTATGTTAACAAATGTCTAAAACATCACACCATGTCATAAACACACCTCACACCCACTGTTAATATGTGTCAAGACTGTTACCTGTTATTAAATATTAAAACTAGCTTCACATAGCGATCAAGTGTTTATTTTCACATAGATACACACACTCAGAAGCTCTATTAGTACTTGTTTACACAATAGCTATTGTTATTGTCGATCCAACCGCCATGGTGTTGTTTCAGCCATTCAGTGTATCAGCAGGTTCAGGTTCTGTTTTTGGAAGTAAGGTGTGTTAACCACTGGAGATTATGATAACTGAATCGATAGTTTGTTCTCTATTCAGAACAAACTCTGAGGCTACTTTTGGCCTTAGTGCATTGAAGTGATCTATTTCACAATGCACAAGCTAAGGTCTATATTCAGGTTGCAGCCATATTCCGAATATGATGTTTACTGTACATGTATACAGGCATCAGAATATTCCCGTACACATGATTGTACTGAGTTGCCATTTGTAAATACCTAGCCTACAGCTAAGCACTCACATTTCCCTGTGGACTGAGCATGCACATATATCTCCTTTCAGTGGATTTCTGGTGTTTACATGAAACAAATTTCTGATTAAAACAGGCATATTCCAGGGGTGGGAATCAGAATATTGTCTTAATCTGAATCGGGCAATCAAATTGCGGCATTTCCATGACTAAATATTAATTAGAATATTGCCAAATTCCGATTAATATCAGAATATTGATTTGCGTGTAAACATAGGGAGTGATGCACATAGAAATGGGTAGCTTTGTATCTACAGTATGTAATCAGGCTTTGCTGATTTTCTATTACTACATTTTTTCCCCTAGTCAACACCCTAGTGTGTGTGTGTGTGTGTGTGTGTGTGTGTGAGTGTGTCTTGGTTATCTGATAACTGTTTCTAATGTGTTTTAGGATGGGAGCCAGGCAGCCATGGACAATATTTTACCCAAGACATCCAAGCAGTGTCCCATGTCCAAACAGATGGTAAAGTCCTCAAATAATCATGCAAGCACATTTCTCTAATTATAAAAAATGAAGGAAAAGGTAACTGAAAGTCAAGCAGGAATGTCCACTATTGGGCTCTTAGATGCCAGTAAACTAGACATTAAACAGAAAAATTTCTGTCTACTTGGAGTTTTTTAGGGACCAAATGTTCTGAGAGAAATGTGCGGTTAACCACATCCTCATCTCTCTCTCTCTCTCTCTCTCTCTCTCTCTCTCTCTCTCCTTCCCTCTCTCACTCACTCACTCACTCACTCACTCACACACACACACACACACACACACACACACACACACACACACACACACACACACACACACACACACACACACACAAAAGCTTTCCTAAACAACATATAGCCACTTTGATGATTCATTGCATTGGAAATTGAGATCAAATTAGTTTTTACCGTAAGCCTGTAGTTGTTCTATGATCTTCGTTCTAGTTATACACTATATGGCCAAAGGTTTGTGGACACCTGATTGTCACAACCATATTTAGGCCCTCCGCAAACTTTTGCCACAAAGTTGAAAGCACACAGTTGTATAGGATGTCTTTGTATGCTGTAGCATTACAATTTCCCTCCACTTTTCTTCAAAGTGAGGTCCATGGTTTGCCAAGGTTGGATTATAAGAGCTTCCACAGAGCCCTGACCTCAATCCACTTGAACTGGATGCGGAGTATACTCCAGGCCTCCTCACCCGACATCAGTGCCTGACCTCACTAATACTCCTGTGGCTGAATGGACAAATCCCCACAGCCACACTCAATAATCTAGTGCAAAGTCTTCCCAGAAGAGTAGAGGTTATTATAACAGCAAAGGGGGTATTAAATCTGGATTTGGGGCGTGGGATGTTTAAAAGCACGTATGGGTCTGATGGTAGGGTATCCACAAACTTTTGCCCATATAGTGTATATTATTGATCTATCACTGTCTGAGAACTGACGTTTTGTCAATTACTAACTAATTCATCCTGTTGCTAATGTCACTTTTTCTGTAGAGCACCAACAATGGAGTCGTGCCTTACCTGGGAACATACCTCACTGTACTCACCATGCTGGATACAGCACTGCCTGATACTGTGGAGGTAATGTCTGAAATGCTACTTCAACGTCTCCTTGACTGTATGAGTGAGAAAATCATGTTTGTGTTATTTTCCTTCTAGTGAGTGAACATTTTGCCCAAAAATGACTGTCAGTTTAAAAACAGTGTCTGATTCATAGGCTACAGTAGAAGGTTATAAGCAGATAGCATTTCTTTTTTAAAAGGCTCTACTATATAAGTAATACATTGTGAAGTTTCCTATTCTTATAATAAGCATCTCATTATCTTATAATTCTTTTTTTTTAAACAGCGTGACTTCATAAATTTCGAGAAGCGCAGGAGGGTGAGTGTCTGGCTTTCTCTAACGATTGACTTGGGTGTTACGTTGCACATGTTAAGATTACACACTGGTGTGCTTTTAGAGATAAGACTTTTCTGAAGTCATGGAAAATCTTCCAGCAGGGGTGGGCGATACAGACCAAGTTTTCTATTGCTATGTTATGAACATTTTGAGTGGCATCAGTATATGTCATTGAATACACAATTCGCTATCTACAAATGACAGCCAAAAGACATGAATCTATAAATGTTTTTTTTTCCCCCCACTTATACATTCCTGTAAACTGGAATGAAACAAATCAGAGATCAAATAAATAAATTTAAAAAACACCAAGGAAAAACATCTGATGTTCTTAATATATTACTAAAAGGTCTACATTGTTAACTTCAAGCCAGTATTTTTGTTTGCATTTTGTACATCAGTTTCCTTTGATGTTTTTGCTGAACTTCAGTACAAATCGTATTTGAAAATCTTTGTTGCTTTACAAATTCTACCACTGTCTCATTTATACTGGTATACTGCCGAATACTAAGCTCCACTATCCCATATTGAACTGTAGGAAGGGGTTTCACAACTCATAGCTTTGTGAAACATCTATCTAGTTCTTCTGTAATTCAGGGAGGTCCAGTATAATCTCATAACTGCTTGGTTGTACCTTGTGGAAGCAAGATGATACATTGGCCCCTACCCAATGTCCCCCAGCAATGATAGGCTCTATACACTTGTATTTTTATTTTTTTTGCAGGAGTATGAGATTTTGTGGCAAATCCGTCAACTCCAAGCATCCTGCTCTCAGTACACTTTACCAGACCATCCTCAGATTGCAGCCTGGTTACAATGTCACAGTCTGCTCACGGATCAGGAGAGGTGAGATTCTATGTCCCTGCAGGGGGGTTTTGTATATTGTTTGCTTATTGATTAAATAGATGCCGTTCTATTTGAAGTTCAACTTCAAACTTCAAGTTCAACTTCCTATAGCTTGAACCAATCTAGCCATTCTCCTCTGGACTGTCTCATCGCAAAGGCATTTCCACCCACAGAACTGCTTGTTCACGCAATGTTTTTTTTTTGGCACAGTTCTGTGTAAACTCTGTTATGAGTGAAAATCAAAAATATTTCTGAAACACTCAGACCAGCTCATCTGGCACCAAAAACCATGCCAATTGTGTTGCTGCCACGTGATGTATGGGTGTTCCTGATAAAGTGGTCAGTAAGTGTATTTTATAGTGGAAACTTCATGAATCTCATTTTTCCTGTATATACGTCCTCAGTTATGAGTTGTCCAGACAGCTGGAGCCTCCACTTGACAGCTGTTCGCCGTCCAGCAGTACAGCCTCAAATCACGTTTCACTCACCAAAAGGCTCACTTCGTGAGTATGAACATTCACAGAAAAGCATCTTCTGATTTATGCAACAGCAAGGCATAAAATACACAATACAGCATCTCATACTGTATGTGGTTGTGTATGTGTGTACGTATGCAGCCTCCTGAATGTGACTGAGACCTCCAAAAAGAATGCTGACCAGATTAGTGTCTCATCTTCTGGATCCAGCAGCTCTGAAATGGAGGATCTCTCCACAAATCAGTCATCTCCTCTTGGAGCGCAGGTACTAAATAAACATCTATCCTTCTACCCAGCACAGCACAGGTAGGCAATTTCCCTGCTGTAATATTATTAAGCATGGTCAAATAGTTAAATCTTTGAGCAGAGAATTCACCAAGCAATGCTGGACTTTGGCCCTACTGGACTGGAGTTGTGAACTGCTTCCTTTGCTACAGTAAATCATCTAAAGCACTAAACAGATTATTATCTTAGATCATCATCTTAGATTAATATTTGGAGCATATAACACATCTGTCATAATCCTCAGATTTATAACATTCATTATAATGTCTCTTGTCTACTTGACATCCTGTTACAACTTAACTGGGCTTGACTATGGAATGTACTTCATTTTATATTAACTTGGATCCTGGCACTTGACTAGAGGGCTGTTTTTCATAGTCAACAGCACTTGAGCAAAGCACAGTTGTCTCAGTACATCACCCATCACACTCCCTTTGTAAAGAACACACTGTACTTGAGACCCACTCTCATCGACACGCAATATTAGTATTGCTAGACTAAATTAAGTCTAGACTAAAAAACTAACGTGAACAGTGTAGGGTGTGATAGAACTTTTGGACCATTCTGAACCAAATCTGTATAATTCAGTTGACATGACACATCACATTCCTTCTTTCTCCTTCTAGTCGCTCTCGAGCTCCTGCCAAAACATGGCTGACAGCGTTTCTACCTCTTCTCCTACGGGCTCTTCTAGCTCCTCCACCAGCTCCAAGGCTGACCTCATTCTCTCTCCACTGTTGACTTCGTCAGCTCCATCCAAGCCTGGCCATAAGCGCTCGGTTTCCATGACCGCACTGCCCCTGTACAACAGGCAGGTGGCTGACTCTTGCATTATTAGAATCAGTGTGGAGAGCAGCAACAATGGAAACATGTACAAGAGCATCCTGGTGAGCACTGAGAATCCAGAAACATTTTGATGAATTGGTAATGAACCAGCACTATACTATAGTAGCTAATATTGGAAAGTTGGACATATGAATGTATAATTTTGCTCAGCACATAACTGGATCATCTGGATATGGTCAGCATATTTCAGTTTCATTTTGGATAAAATGTATAATGTGTAGATGTACAGCAAATAAGGCCTCTATTCCCACATGTACAAAGCTTAATCAGTAAGCTTCTTTGTCAGAAATGGGTGTTTTGTTTCCAATACATCATGCTAGTACTGCTTTAACACAATATACACATCACTGCAAGTCAGTGGTAAAAGGAAAAGAGAAGAAGGGATAGTACTGGGACAAACTGAACCAGAAATCCAAACTATCATGGATACAAAAAATCTGGTGACAAATATGATGACGGCAAATAAACAAAAGAAAAACAATCCTAAGACAAACTTGCTTAAACAATTCACATTAAAGGTAGTTCTGAAGTATCAAGCTTTCATTTTAATCGCATCCACATCAACTTTACAAACAATTGCAGAATGATGGAGTCTTTGGATGTCTTTTAAAATGTGTTCACATCACCAAAACCACGTCGTATGTAAGGTCATTAGAAAAAAAAGTAATTTAAGTTTTTGGCTATGTAGCTGACTGCTACAACTGGTATAAAGCCTCAGTTTATATTTTTCACATGCCACAATATCATAATATCAAAGACCTACATTTTATGTAGGTCTAAGTTAATCTTAATGTTGTGTGTGTCACAAACAAGTTTTATCATAAAGGAGACCAGTAGGCTAACCAACAGGTCTAAACTGATATTTTATAAAGTGTTAAGTTTTACACACCATGTTTTGCATGAAATAATTTTAAAAACTACACTTTTAACACGTTTAACAAAATGTGTTGGGGACAAATTCTGGACACATGAAAAAGTGTAGACATGTCCCCAGTGTCCTCAGCACAAGTTAACCCTATGCAAACCAAACTTCTTGCAATATTTGTAATATTTGGTGAAGTTTGCCTCACATTCTAGTAGCTGTCAATAAAATATCTACTCAGAGGGTTAAATACAGTTGATGTGCCTCTGGCTCTGTAAATGGAAGAAAGAAATCAATTATATGGACCACCATCATTCACCCAATTAGGACAAGGACTCATGTCTACCTGCACTAACATTTAGGTATTTGAGCCTAGGCAGGATATGGAGTAAAGGGTGACAGGAGGGGCTGAACTTGTTTGAATTGTAGATTTTGAAACAGCTAGCTTCAGCTAACTCCCACCAAATTGAGACCTTTTTAACTTAGAAATACAGTGCCTCCACAAATACAGTGCTTTCCCATTCCTCCTGCTGTGCAAGTGCAACCTTGAGCACATGATGCTACTACCATCGTACTTCTTACCTAGGTGTATTAGTTTGTATTAGTTTGTATTAGTTTGTGCCAAACATTATGCTTTGGCAATTGGCTCAACTTAAGTCTCATCAGACCACACAATCTTCTTTTTTTCCCCCCAAAGCTCTCAAATTTGGGGGAACATGACCTTTCTCAGAAGTGGCTTCCTTAGAGGTCAGATCTGTAAAGAGCTGATGATATTGTTGAGGTCTGCACAGGGTCTCCTATTTCAGCCAGTGAGCTCTGCAACTCCTTCAGTGTTGTTGCTGGACTCTTGAATACTTCTCTGGCAATTGCCCTTCTTGCCTGAGCACTCAGTTTGACCTGATCTTGGTAGTGTCTGGGTTGTGCCATATATTTTCCACTTTGTTCTGATGGATTTTACAGTGCTCTTAAGGTTCAAAGCTGTTCAGCTGCTTTAAGAACCTTATCCTTCTCCTTTATTTGATTTCTGTAGGGTCTCTTAAAAAACAAAAACAAAATCCCATTCTAATACAAAATTCTTAATTTGATCTTGCAATACAGCAAAAAGAAACAATAACTGGGTGATGAATACTTTCTGGAAGCACTGTAGTTTGGCACCAGGTTAGTTTGTTCTATTATGATCACCACTCTTTCACTGTAAATAGCATACATCTTTATAAGCATTCAGTGCAAATGAAATAAGAACCAACCCATTTTTATTTTGGTGTGAGATTTTGGGATGATGTAGCTCCACAGTTCCTCAAAGTACCAGTAATGTCTATATAGTGAGTAGCACCTGTGTGCCGTTTCTGGGATTGATACAGACAGTAAGCCTAAAAAAAGAACTCTATATTGAAATTATTGAAAAAAAAATTTCACATTAGAAAAAAATACCACCCGATTTTCTACATTTGTGATGGTGTCAGTGACCATGGCCATGTTGTTTCGTAGCTGACTAGTCAGGAAAAAACAGCCCAAGTGATCGAGAGGGCCCTGCAGAAACACAACCTGGAGAATGCCAGTGTACAGGACTTCTGTCTTGTCCAAATGTTGGCTCAAGGCAAAGGTGAGTGTAAATAGTGTTAAACCTCTCTTAAAACTTACTACCACAGTTACTGTCCTGTAACATTTATTTCTAATGGATTCAATTGTATTTCCAGAGCTGATCATTCCAGACAAAGCCAATGTCTTCTATGCCATGTCTACTTCAGCCAACTATGACTTTGTTTTACGCCGTTGTCCAAAAGGCCAGCGGAAACAACTCGCACGCTCAGCATCAATGTCAGCAGGCCGGTCTACGAAATAGCAGCGCTCTGGAAAACTCAATGAGAAGAAACTGAATTTGCTTAAAAATCCGCACAATACTGAAATGCCACTGAACTCGTTATGATTAAAATTTTATATCCAAAATGTACATAGAATATATGTATATAGTCAAACATATTTATGCTTATTTAATGGTAGTTATTTGCTACTTGACAAATATTTTTCTAATAATGTTAATAAGTTAATATCAGCTTGCTTTGAACTTAACTGAACACTGTTTTCACTGTTTTCACATGGTTCTAAACTGCCAGAAATGTAGAAGCTTTATATTTATAAAGATCTAATAGTGGTATGGGTTGTAGCAGTAAGATTCCTAATCCTACAAGTCATCAATGTCTTTGTCACAGAATTGCAGCAGCTACAGTACCCGACTGCGTAAAGTGCAGCTCACATGGCCTGAGTTTCACTAGTTTCACTGTCAGTTTCTGTCAAACTGAGCATGACTATCACCTCAGTCAGTTGCAGTCTTTGCATACCAGGTTACATAATTTAGAGCTTCATAGTAATGTACGATTCATTGCCTGTACTGTTTTCTCATAATGCATACTGAAGTTACACAGTCACTTACAAGATACTTCTTTTAGTGTGGACCTGAAATTCATTTCTATACTAGTGAAGGTCTTTTCCCTGATTATTTGCATCCTTACTGTTTATATTATACAACATAGGTAATACTTAAGAGGCTGATAAAACTTAATATAAGAAAGGCAAAGCAAATCTAGTTGAGTATGTAACACATGTAGACATTACATTAACATTTAATGTCAAAGGCCATGTTTATACCAATAAGTTTCTTTTTCTATCCATATATCTGATGTTTTGTTGATCTGTTCAGTTTTTATTATTTGTAGAACAACCTGCCTTTTAAAAGTAAGATGTGATGCCTCCCTTTAAAGTAGATATAGGTGATAGAGGCAGTCATTATGTTCCCTTCCCACGGCTCAGCACCATGATGATATATCGATTGGGCGTGTACGTTTGTGTGTGTCGCTCTTGCTCTCTTTCTCTCTGTGTGTGTGTGTTTGTGTAAGATAAAGGTACTGCACTGACAGGCGTAGTGGCATTCCACCATCACATTGTAAGAGTGGTAGAAGTCTAATCAGCAGTTGCTGCACTGTTCAGCAATTCCACTGTAATGTCTTGCACTTTCATCCACTTGTTCCTGACTCAGGCTTTACAGAATCTCTGCCACTGATGTCTTCTGATGTTATTCTTTAGTGCTTTAAAATAACGTTCAATTTCTGTGCAATTATTATCGGAGAGATATATTTTCTTGTTCTTAACCACAAATGTATTCTTTGATTCTGCTGTTTAAAGTAGATTTTTTTTTCTTCTCAAAAAAGAGAAATATTGTTTAGTATCCGATTAATTATTCTTAGGAGAATCACAAACAAATGTGTAACAGATTTTGAGAAGAAATCATCACACTGATTATTACTGTATTATAGTGTACTGTATTTTAGACTTATTCTACTCTGCAATTCATAGCATTTCATTGGTTTACTGTACATACTAATTATGCATGTACATGTAGCACTTCTCAAAAGATTAAAATGAACTTAAACATTGTATTTTGTTTGCCTGTGATTTGGATATAAATTTCGTGCACTTTCAATAATCGCTTTATACTGATCAGGGTCATAATGGATCCAGAGCCAGGGAGCACTGCACGAGAGAGGAATACACTTTGGATGGGATGCCACCTGCCACCCATCCCCCCGACACCCCCCCAACACACACACACCCACCCACACACACACCCACACACACCCACCCACACACACCCCTAGAGGCCATTTATCTTAGCCAATCCAACTATTAGCATATTTTTTGGGAGTTAGGAGGAAACAGGAGAACCCAGAGGAAACCCATGTGACACAGGAGAACATGCACAGAGGAGAACTCCACACAGACTGTCACCTGAGCTCAGGATCAAACTCCGGATCACAGTGCCACCCTGACATCCTGTACATAAAATGACATTTTCGAAATATTTATCCTTTTTTGAAAAACTTGAATTCATAATTCTAAATCATGATACACTCTTTAACAAAGGGTTTCTTGAGGGTTCTTTGGATGATTAGTGGTTCCAGTTTTTTAAAGGGATCTACAAATCCTCTCTGAAAGTGAAACACTCTGGTCTGGCGGTCTACATAAAATAGTTAAGGGTTCCCTAGAATGACATCCTGAACCATTTAGGGTAAAATATGGACCTATGTACAGTTCCCTCTGAAATTATTGAAATGGCAAGGCCAATTCATTTGTTTTTGCTGTAGACCTAAAACATTTAGGATCAATGTCAAAAGATGAATATGAGAAGAGATTTGAGAAATTTAGCTTTTATTTCCTGGTATTTATAAGTAGATGTGTTAAACAACACAGAACATAGCACATTTTGTATCAGACCACCCAAACTTTAGGTGAGCAAAAATATTGGAATATGTGACTAACAGGTGTTTCTTGTTACTCAGGTGTGTCCTGTTAGATCAATTGTTTCAGCAGTAAATAGCTCTGACTATCTGTTCTTGGTTTTACCCTTCAGTTTCACTTGTGAAGACTGCATTTGTTGTTAAAAAGGAGAGATGTATATGGGAGAAAAGCAAGCCATTTTGAAGCTTAGAAAGGAGTTAAAATCACACAGAGCCATTGCATAAACATTGCACATATACAATACAACAATTCAGAATGTCTTGAAAAAGAAAAGAGCCACTGATGTACTGAGCAACAGACACGAGTGGGTCAAGTCAATCACCAGACCTTAAACCAATTGAGCATGCATTTCACCTCCTGAAGACAAGACTGGGGGAAAAAACCCTCATGAAACAAACAACAACTGAAAGTAGCTGCAGTACAGTTCTGGAAAAGCAACACAGTGGGTTAGTGGGTTATGATTTACTTAAATTTCCTTGACGTCTATCTGTTCCTATACTTCTGCTCACCTAAAAATTGGGTGGTCTGCCACCAAAGGTGCCATGTTCTAAGTTGTTTAACACATCTAGATGTAAATATTAGGAAATTAAAGCTGAAATTCCTATCTATTGTCTCATCCATCTTTTGATCTTAAACCCAAATGTCTTCAGTGTATAGCAAAAGCAATAGGATTGACCTTGCTGTTCCAATACTTTCACAGGGGACTGTATTTAGCCAGAGACTGGGCAGTATTTGGCTCCCAGTAAAATTTTGCACTGATTATAAGATACCATTATTGACCTATAAAGTACTGAATGCTCTCGCGCCACAGTACCTGAGCGAACTTTTGGTATTTTATGATCCACCATGCCTACTTCGATCAAAAGATGAAGGCTATCTGTTGGTACCTCAAATAGTGAAGGCTATAGCAGAGCGAAGAGCTTTCTTTTACAATGCCCCACAGTTATGGAACAGCCTTCCAGTTAGTGTTCGGGACTTAGATACAGTCTCAGTGTTTAAGTCCATGCTGAAAACATATTTGTTTACTCAAGCTTACCATGAATAGACTTTCTTTTATGCAAAGTACATAGTCTTATACATCACAGGATAGTAAACATACCTAACAATCTCTCCCTCTCTTTACCTCCCTCTCCCTCTCTCCTTCTTTCGAGCCACACATGATTTTATGGAGATGCCAGTGATCTTGAATCTTTCTGCTCTCCTGCCTGATCCATCCTGATGCCTTACCTCTGGATGGACCTCTCATCAACTGGAGGCTACATTCTGCCCAATGAGGATGACTCCAAGCAGTGCAGCCTAGAGATTGCTGAGGATGGTATCGCTTGAAGTATCATGGAAATGGTTTTGGACCTCATTTCCACATGGACATTGTCACTGTGTTTGCTGGGACTATGGTTGCTGCTAGCCCTTGGGACTGCAATTACCACATACAATTTTGCACTCAACTCTCCTTTGGTGAACAGTGTAGTAGTTCAACAAACAGACTTCATATAAAAACCACTATGAACTTTCTTTTACTTTCACACCATCCGTTGTTACCCAGATGAGGACGGGTTCCCTTCTGAGTCTGGTTCCTTTCAAGGTTTCTTCCTCATATCACCTTAGGGAATTTTTCCTTGCCACCGTTGCCATCGGCTTGCTCAATAGGGATAAATTCACGCACTTAAAATCTGTATTCTGTATTTATATGTTTCTGTAAAGCTGCTTTGAGACAATGTCCATTGTTAAAAGTGCTATACAAATAAAATTGAATTGAACTGAATTGAACATGATATAAATTGCATCATGTAATTCCTAAAAGTCATGGAAGATTCAATCATAACAAAGCTTACATAACTCTGCTGAACAAATTTCCCTAGCTCCGTAGAAAATTTCCAAGGTTAAGTGAAGCTAAGATAAAGAAAGATGTCTTTGTTGTTCCTCAAATTTGTGAACTTCGAGATGATGCATTTAACCATGCACTGTGTGGCAAAGAAAAGATGGCATGGAAAGCCTTCCAGTTTGTGGCAATAAATTTTCTTGGAAACAAAAATGCAGACAACCACAGGTTGTTGGTGGAAAACCTCATTGCATAAAAAGCCTTGGTTGCAACATGTCAGTAAAGATACATTTTTTACACTCTAGAGTTTTTCCACCGAACTGCGGAGGAGTGAGCAATGAGCACAGTGAGGGATTTCACCAGGACATTGCAACAATGGAGAAACGCTATCAGGACAAATGGAGCTCATCAGTGCTTGCAGACTATTGCTGGTCAGTGACAAGAGATGCTCCATTTAATGAATACAAGAGACAAGCCAAGAAGTGCAGAGTAGACATTGAATAGGACTAAACTATGTACGTAATAGTTTATGGCCTTTTGTTTCATAATAAATTTTATTTATATAACCCTTTTGTGGATTTTTAAAGTGTTGCATAAACAGGACAGGTAATATGTACTATATACATAGACTTAAAATGTAAAACCTTAAATATCTTGGAAACAATCAGTTGTTTTAATGGTCATATTTGAATTCAGCACATCAAAATACATAATAAGTAGCACATTTTATCTCTGAAGCAGGCAACTTCTAAAAAATTGTAGACCAGAGTTATCTGGATCAAGTGTTGTGGATTGGACTTGGATCTAAAGCTAGAGATCTCCTAGACAAAAATCTGAAAAATGACACTGTTTTAGTGACTTTTTCTTTTTTTGTTGACTGCAGGTCAGATGCTCGAGTAGTTGTTGGTACACTGACAATGTAGACACGTGTGGGTAATGGTCCATGTCAGCAGTTCTGGGGAGAAACAGGATCTCTCTTACATGCTCTCATCTATTATTTATGCACATTTGTGTGTGTGTGTGCGGGGATAATTCTTTGCACATTGTGGGGACTAATGTCTCTGTCATTATAGAAATACATGCCACGTTTGACCTTCAGATTATGCTGAATGATACCTACATCTATTAAATGGCACACTTATACAGCGCATTTATCCAAAGCACTTTACACTGTGTCTCATTCACCCATTCACACACACACACACACACACACACACACACACACACACACACACACACACCAATGGTAGCAGAGCTGCCATGCAAGGCACTAACTTGCCATCGGGAACAACTTGGGGTTCAGTGTCTTGCCCAAGGACACTTCGGCATGTGGAGTCACGTGGGCCGGGAATCGAACCGCCAACCCTACGATTAGTGGACAACCCACTCTACCACCTGAACCACAGTCGCCCCATTAATCTATTAAACACACTTTTTCTGGTGAACTGGTAAGAATATGAAATCATCACTAAAATGATTAAGAGATAATAGTGCTTTTTATTATTCCTGTGACCTGCCCTTTGAGCTGAATTAATAACAGATGAATGAACTAAGAGAAAATGTGTAGGTTGCGTTTGCTCTGAATGACCACAAGGGTGCAGCGTGAACATTAATTCTTACACCTGACTAAATACATGTTCTCTGTGTGGTCCATGAATTCTTGATGTACCTGTTGGAAATCTCATGTTGTTTCCTGTTGTTTCTGTTGGCCCGTTCTAGAATCTGTATGTGAAATGATACTTTTCTTCTGATACTTTTTTGTGTTACCTCCTGCATAGATTTGACTTATCGCTGACAGGCTAAATCCAGGGAGAAGACAAACCAATAGTGTTTATTATCATTGTATAGGCTATAGAAAAGTGCAACAAAACAGCAAATGTCTACTTCACTTGTCATATCTTCGAAGTGCAGCTTCAACATAGCATGAAGCAGAGACAATTAAAGGTGCATTTGGAAGAATAGGCCTCTAAAGTATACTGTAGCAGAGTCCATAAACGTATGATAAGAACTGGATGTAGTTCAGAGACTCTAGTTTTCTAAACATGCCCCAGCTTGGCTTCTTTTATAGCAGATCCCTTGTTGTGCCTAATCACATGAATTTATGTAAATGATTTAGCTTAGGCAGCTCAGATTTATTTAAAATAGATTTTTAATTGTATTTACCTTCTCATCTCATCTCACTAGTGAACTGTTGGACTGGCTTGTTTAAAGAAAAAACAATGAATAGTATAACATATGCATTTATTCTCACCAAGCTAAATTCCAAACAGATGAGTAGTTAAGCAGTAATATGATGCAAATTGTCTTATTTATAGCCATAAACTAGTGACACATTGTTAAGTACATTACTATCTCATTCTAACTGTCTGTTTATGACAAAGTTACACATACTGACATGCCCAATAAAATCTGGAAGTTTTAAAGCTCTTTAGCCAGCTTTTGTTAGAAAATTTGGCTAACTAGTTTACTAGCACTGTTGTCTCATTCTACTAGTTAGTTACAAATATGCAAAATAAGAACATGTCATTTTATTAATTGATTTGTTGCTGTTGATCTAAACAGTTTGGCAGGCTATAGCATTAACTTAATTAACTGTCCAGGACAAATTTAGCTAATTCATTTTCCATCTCCTTTTTGTAGAATCTTTGACCAATCTGACCACGCTGATCTCTTAGCACAGGAGTCGGCCATGTTTACCTTTCTGAGAAGTAGAATGGGGTCAAGTCTATAATATGACTGACAGTATGGTGTGTGTGTGTGTGTGTGTGTGTGTGTGTGTGTGTGTGTGTGTGTGTGTGTGTTTCAAGTGCTTTTTTTTACAGGCTCACAACAATTATTTTGTTTATGTTCCCCACATACATGCATTTCCTTATAGTCAGAATAACAAGCATTTTTAAGAGCACAAATGAGGCAACATAGTACTGGGAAAGAGAAAAGGAGATATAAAGAGACACTGACATTCCACTGTGATCGGTGTGTCTGGGTGGAACGGTCTGACTCATTTTCTGGCAGGTCAGTGGGATTTTCAGCCTCGGCTCTGAGCCAGCCTCGACCTTCCAGCACTGAGAGGCCCTGAATGGGCAACCACTTAGCAACCAACGCCCGAAGTCAGGCTCACAAGTTTATTCACATACCCACTAGTCTGTAGAGACCATAAATCATTCCTAAGTTTGCATATTCCAAAACTGGATTTGGACCATAGATAAATATAGTTATACCTGAAGCCTTTCATTTGGATTGAGTTCAGAAGTTGAGGGTTTAGAAGTGAGAGCTGTTCAACAGTACTGTCTTTGTTCCTTCACAGACAAACTATCATCCACTGATTAAGAGCCCCTCCTTTTCTGTTGAATATATCTTTACTGGGACTTTTCGGAGGCAGCATCAAATGAAGATTTCTTGAACGTTAATCACCACAGGGCAGAGCACCCACGTGGAGCTCACAAGAGATGGTAGCATTTTATCATGGTTTCCACTTTATTGCTTTATTGCTGTTGTAGGAAGTCATTATACTTGTATTGATTCCAGATACCTGATCCTGAATCAGTGGGATGTTTTGTTATGTGCTTGATGCACATTTCATTCAGTGTGTATATGAACACTTACGTATATATGGCTGTCATAACACCATGCAAATACACTGCATACATAGCTAACCACTAAGCCACCGTGCACTCCATACATAGCATACTTTGTATAAATGTCCTGTAATGCTGCCCTGTTAAGTTTGTATAAACTGAAAAATAGCACTTTATCACACTCATATTCATTCTCTCTCTCTCTCTCTCTCTCTCTCTCTCTCTCTCTCTCTCTCTCACTCACACACACACACACACACACACACACACACACACAAACACATTGCTTCCATATTTTTCACACTAAATTGCAAAATATTGCACACACTCTCACTTACATACTAAATGTGACACTCCCTCTGAATAAGGTCAGCTTCCTCTTTTGTGAATGTGCCTGCGCAACCTATGCTTACATTTTTCATAGTGCATATCACACCCTAAACTCACTTTGCATATAGGAGTTGAAATAGATAGGCTTTCTACTTCCAAAATATTGCACAAAAACAAACTTTCACAAAACTGTGTTTACAGTGGGCAAGAAAGACACACATACAGATATTAAGCAGAAACATACAAATGAGGAATTCTGATTCACCTATATAGCTAATTTAATTCATGTGTGTGTGTGTGGGGGGGGGGGGGGGGGGGTTGAGTTCTAATGATATACAGTATAAGTAGGTGAAGTTCATTCAGAGTGGCGTAGAGCATTACTTTTGGCTTATTGTGTTTTAAGTCCAACTTTTGTATAATAGAGGGTATTGTTATAGAGCCTGCAATCAGCGTCCAGAACAATCAGGTAAATGAGCACTACATCCAAAGATCTTTAGGCTTCAAAGCCCTGCTGGCATTCCATCCCTGTTACTCG
Organism: Ictalurus punctatus; assembly: GCF_001660625.3. Taxonomy (NCBI): domain Eukaryota; kingdom Metazoa; phylum Chordata; class Actinopteri; order Siluriformes; family Ictaluridae; genus Ictalurus; species Ictalurus punctatus. The sequence goes on from NC_030417.2 coordinate 25,876,397, forward strand.
AACTTGACAGGAAGCAGGAATTCTTAAACAGACTTGTAGTGTTAAAAGTGGCTTGGTCTGAAAATGAATCAGAACGTTCACGAATATGTTCGACAGAAGAGGTTTAGGCTGTAAGGTTCCAAAAATGATGCAATATCCTTAAAATCTAATACAATAGTTTTTGCTTCACATTGTTCTTGCAACATTATTCACACAACATTTCTAGTTAGACAAAGATTACTGTCACGTCATGGAAACAATTCTGCTTAACGTTTTAGGAACCAAAACGTTTCTAGAACCATTAGGTCCGGAAAACATTTTGTTTTTGTTGAGATTTTAGCTGATGACCTCAGAATAATTTAAAGCCTTGCAATGACACTAATTATCAAAATATATATTCATTCATTCTGAGTAATTCATCTTGTCCTCTGCAGGAGACGTGAATTTAAGGTCTCTATCTCAAGAACCAATAAGTCTGTACAGGATTTTGCAGAGTTTCTTTGTGATTGTTGTGACCAAAAATGCTTGATTTTGCTGCGGCTTTTGAAAAAAAATGTATGATGCAACTTGCAATGACCTTTCACAGTGATGTTTGTTGGTAAATTAGACCTTACGTATATCTTAGGCTTACGCTTACATTTATGCTTCTGCCACATGATTGGCTGATTGGAGAATTGCATGAATGTACAGGTGTACATGTGTTCCTAATAAAGTTGTCGGTAATATATAACCTTATTATTTATATATAGGCTAACGTTAGCTAGCAAATGGAGACTATAAAGGACTTTGTCTAAATCTGTGTTTAAATAATATTTTGGGAATTTTTTTGGGTGACTACTGCAATAACTTTAATGGTTTAAAAAAAAGTATTTCCATTCTATTTTTTTTTTTTTAGTATTTATCTATCAATCTATGTAGCTAACCTATCAACAAAAAAGCAACCTCTGTGGCTGAATACTTGGAGATGAACATTAACTTTGGCTACTTATGAGATGACAAAAAACTTTTACCTCACATAATTTTAATCAATATTGACACTTTATTTATAAAGTTATTTAAGATGCACAAAATACTAATTCCTCCTATATTCTTGCTATAAACAGAAGAGATTTGACTTCATTGGCAGATTGTACATGTGATTTGATTAGAGGAGACCATGCATGCGAGGCAGAGAGTGCATGTCTGCAGCCAGACCCTTCTCGACCCTTTACGTGTCCTTGTGCATGCGTGACTCACAAACCGGTGCTGATTGCTGTACACACTTGCTGCTAGCACATGGCTTGAGGAAAAACACATAATCTGCTTTAACGTGGTGATCTCTTTAAGGATCAACATACTTTCCTCTTCAAACAGGTGTTGTTCTTCCATAAAACAACAAAAACAACAACAACAGCAACACAATATATCCAGTTCTTTGTTTCACTTCAACACATTTCATTCAAGTCATAAAGGGCTTTCTAAAGTGTTTTACTTTCTTTCTTTCTTTTTTCCCCCAGGGAAATTATTCTCACTCTTCTATTGCAGTTATTCATGTAGAGAATATTTTCATCTGCGTGCAAGCCCTTTAAAAACCAGAAACATGAAAGGCTTTCTAATGTTTTCTGATTGTGTCATCTCTGATTATCAGAAACCCAATGCTTCATGGAAAGCTGTGTGCTTTGGCTGAACGACAGGTTGAGGTCATGGCTTCTCTAATCTTACTGTGGCGTGGAAGCCCAATGTCTGTTTAAGAGGTTCCCTTCTTTTCAATCTAATCATAGATTAACTCATTCTCAACCTGAACCCAGAAGTATGTGGATCATCTTTATCTTGTTTACCCATACTCTCGAATCTTAACATTCATAAAGAATGTCTTCTAGACTAGATAACCGTATATAACCTAGATTTGAGCAAAATATAAAAAGTGAAGTGTATTTCTATAGTTCTGAAGATTACCTTGAGAAAACACGTGACTGTGGGCAGCTACCTAACATCATTTTTTGTCTTGTAAATGACACAAACAAACAAACAAACAAGCAAAACTATACTATATCAAATAATAATAATAATAATAATAATAATAAAAAAAATAATAAAAATAATAATAATAATGAGTCAAACCAGTTATGAACAGGTAACTTTAGATTTAGGCTGAAACTCAGGATTGCCAGATTAAATAGTTTGCAGTCCAGTATAGAATTAAAGCAGAATTATGTTTTTTATTAGGCTGTTATTTGTCATAAAAATGAAATAATGAAATGGATAAAAAATACACCTGGCATTATATCAACTAAAATCAGGAAGCTACAAATGGTAAATGGTAACAGATAATATATGACATACAGTGATACTCAGGTTGTAACATTGCAGGCAATTACCAACACAACCTCTGCTAATCAGGATTTAAAATGCATTGAAAGAAAGAAGGCAAGTGTAATTGAATTATAGGTATATTATGTGATCCAATTCCAAAGCAATTTAAAAACAGAAACTGGCCAATCCAGCAACACAACCCGCTGACATTCCTGTTGTCTTTCTTTCCTTCATAGCACTGCCCTTGGCACAGTTTCTAGGCTTTACGTAACTGCGCTGGCCTCAGACACTGTGTTACACTGACACGTTTACCTCCTGCTGCATGTGAACTCGCTGTCACATGGCGATGTTCTCGCCTCCCTCCTCTCCTCCCTCCTCCCCTCCCTTCTTCCCTCCCTTCTTCCGTCTCTACTTCCCTCCCACTCTCAGGTGTTTAGGTTAAAGAAAACATGAAGCATTACAAAATGTAAAGCATCTGGCATGGTTATAAATGACAAAAATAACAGTTCTGAGCTAATATACATAAATAATATACAATATGCATATATTTTATGTGCTGCTGTGTCTATGAAAATTGCATTTGTACTTTGCTTCACAAAGGACATGATGTCGCTTCTCCTCACCACTCTCACACTAAAAAACACTTGTGTTTCTAATAATTGTTTTGTAGTGTGTACAGGATTTCCAGATGTTCTCAATTTTACTTTTGTTTATTTCTTTTTTAATTACACGATCTGTTGTGCAGCTGTAGTCTACAGCTACCTCTTCAATAACAAAAAGATAAAGTGAAGGATTTACAGACTCCTGCTAGCCAAAAAGACACATATTGGTTTGCCAGTTTGAAGGGGAAAATATTCAGTCCTGGTCAGTATTGCAGTGGATCCGGAGCCTATCTCTGGAGCAGTGGGCACGAGGTGGGAATACACCTGTGACCCGGTGGGGCACCAGTTCAGTTAACAAAACAGACTTAATATACAAAATTTTCCTCGTATCCCAAATGTAGTCAACCAGCCATAATACGTGTAGTGTCTGACACTTTACATTTGCACAGAATTATGAGGCTAAAAGGTAATGGAATTCCAAATTAGAAGTGTGCATAGTTATTTTTATCCTACTCACGCCTGCTTTCACAACAAACATGTCCTACAGTACACGTGACACAAGCCACCTGATGTAAATGAATGTGGCCTTTCTTTGTGCCACAGTTTTATATCTGAATGTAAAAACTGCCACTCAAACCGATTCATTTGTTGACTACAGCAGGATCCCAGTCCTGATGCAGACCTGTGGTCCAGCTCTTTTGCATAAATAACTAGATATTCATATAATTGCTTCAAACAGCACTGTTAAGCTACCAAAATCACATTTTAAATAAACTATTTTGTAAAAAAAAAAACAACCCCAAACTAACAAACAAACACAAAAATATGGGTTGTCAATATCTGTGATTGCCCTAATCTATTTGGTGCCTTTGGAGCAATTTTCCATTGAAACGTTCCATTTCCACCACACGTCAATGTATCTTAGCTGCACTAACCCAAATATATTCGGTTTTTGTTTTATGCCTCAAACTTAAAGACATTGGACATAAATTATTAAGTAATCTTTATGAGGCCTTATAACATTTGCAAAACATAGTTTTGACTAAATGGACACTTTTTTAATGTAATTTTTTTTTGTTGTTGCAGTAATTACACTTTTGGCCTGAGTTTGACATTGAGTCTGTGACGAGGCAGCATTTGATTGCCTTTAGCCAGTGCTGTGCCTGTGTTGCTCTGACATGCATTGTTAACTGTGGGACCTTATATAGACAGGTGTGTGCCTTTCCAAATCATGCCCAATCAACTGAATTTACCACAGGTGGACTCCAATCAAGTTGTAGAAACATCTCAAGGATGATCAGTGGAAACAGGATACACCTGAGCTCAATTTTGAGTGTCATGGCAAAGGCTGTGAATACTTATGTACATGTGCTTTTTTTTTGTTTTTTTTTGTTTTAATAAATTTGCAAAGATTTCAAACAAACTTCTTTCACGTTGTCATTATGGGGTATTGTTTGTAGAATTTTGAGGAAAATAATGAATTTAATCCATTTTGGAATAAGGCTGTAACATAACAAAATGTGGAAAAAGTGAAGCGCTGTGAATACTTTCTGGATGCACTGTACCTATACCTACCTATGTATCACCTATCCACTGCCTTACTGTTACTATTGTTGTAGCTTTAATAACCTGTCATGTCAAAGTGCAAACAAATAATTATTCTAAGTTTATTCTGTGATTACAATGATCTGTAAATAATCGTGAAGCTTCATGAAACTGTGACCTATTAGTACCACTGAATTTATAATTTTATTCTTAACAAGAAATTAATAACTGTGAAACAGGTACACTGTTATGTTACTAATGCCTACAACATTACCCTAAAGACTTTTTATGTTAAATAATAAGGCATTCCTGCAGTCAGAACACACACTGCCTTTTTGATGATTAGCCTTTAATTAGATAATGATAATGATTCTTTATTGGTCACATATACATTAGAGCACAGTGAAATTCTTTTCTTCACATACCCCAGCATGTCAGGAAGGTGGGGTGAGAGAGCAGGGTCAACCATGGTACAGCACCCCTGGAGCAGGGGGGGTTAAGGGCCTTGCTCAAGGCCCAACAGTGGCAGCTTGGCAGTGCTGGGGCTAGAACCTCCGCCTTTCTGATTAGTAACCAAGAGCCTTAACCGCCAAGTCACCACTGCCCTATAGAAACCACAGATTCATTCATTAGCAGGAGTCACACCTAGAGAGGATTTTCAGGAGCTAATCCACCCACTGGCATGTTTTTGGGAGGTGGGAAGAAACCTGGAAAACCCAGAGGAAACCCACAGACAGTAGCCTAAGCTCAGGAACTGGGGACACTGGATGCTACCTGCTTTGACCCCATGCCACCTCCGATATTTAGATGTAAATTAAAAAATATATTTAAAGTATGTTTAATATTTTGACATGCAGTAGTATTCTCTGAAACACGGAATCATGTATTTTCCCAAGAAGCTTAAAGTGACTGTATGTTTTCTAACTCTCAGAAGGAGGAAGTACAGAGGTTGGAGGGTGACGTCTGCTCCCGTAATCTGACTCTCTCAGTACTGCTGCATGGCAGCTATTAATATAACCTCATTGGCCTCAATGTTCCAGGGTTCATGGTCTCTGACTATCTTTCCCTCTCTTTCTGAGAAAGCAAGAGGTTTCATGGTTACAATGTTGCAATAATGATGGAGTTTAGAGTTTTTGAACCACTTTTTTTTCCTCCATGTCCTGACTGAACCCTTAATAGAGCCTCAATGGCCTCAAGGTTCAAGGTTCTCTTTCTCTCCCTGTGTGTATGTATGTGTGTGTGTGTGTGTGTGTGTGTGTGTGTGTGTGTGTGTGTGTGTGTGTGTGTGTGTGTGTGTGTGTGTGTGTGTGTGTGTGTGTGTGTGTGTGTGTGTGTGAATTCAGAACTCAGGACCCTATCCTTCCTTCCTTTTATCTAATATTTCTTAGTGCACAATGATGAAATATTGATCAGTTTTCATTTCAACAAGTTTTATTGATTGATAAACGAAGTAGGATTGATTTTAAGGTTTCTAAACACATGTACTATCAGCTTACATGCCCCAATATCAGTGGCCTCAGAGTTCAAGGTCTCTCTCTGTTTACTCAGGCATTTATTATTGGACATGGGTAAGGCCTATAACTGCACAATCATTAGAGATTCTTTATGACAGGGGACAGAATTGGATTTTTAAAATAATATCTCGACTCTAACAAGAATTCTGACTAATCTAAATGCGAGAGTGAAAGTTTGAGAGTCAGACCTTTATTTATATAGATGCGTGCTAGACAAGATCTTGTCACATATCAATTGCACATATTACACTATTGTTTAAAGCTATTAATTATTAATGTCAAGCCGAATTCATAGATATTAAGTTATTCATATCTGAATCTAATTTATATTTATACTGGTATCTTGACCTCTGCATGAAATAAGGAACTCTTTTGTAAAAGATGACTTTGTGCTAATACCAGGAAGTTGACAATTGTCCAATTTATATAGTGTCGGTGCATTTCCTTCTCAGAAGAGCCAAGCATACTTCTAAATTAAAAGAGAAATAGTTGAATTCTTTGTGATGGCCATTTCAGTCTCTGGAACCCTACTGAGATTTGAATGGAAGAGTGTAGCTTGTACTATTTGTACTATTTATTGTACAATAGGGAAAAAACACTTTTTATGTTTGAAAGAACATGCTTAAACAAAAGTCTACAATGGAAATGAGCAGAAAAACCCCCCAAAACTCCAACCATATACAGTTCAAGGTATCACGTATTGAATATGTTCAAAACTATATATATATATATATATATATATATATATATATATATATATATATATATATATATATATATATATATATATATATATATATATATATATAGTTTTGCTCATTTTCATGATCTAAATATACATAAGTATGCATTATTTGTCCAAATTAGTGGTGTGACTTGTATTGTCATATGTATTGTATTGTCATATGTCCTTTTCAGATCAAACAACACATTCTAACTATTTCCTCATAACTCCCTTTGCTCGAAAGGGCTTTATTGTTTGGAGTGGTTATGTGACCATGGTGTTGTGTAACCTTCACACACACCACCACAGTTGTTGCCAAACACAGATAAGAGTGGTTGAATCATTAACGAGCCTAAGCCGTGTGTGTGTATGTGTGTGTGTGTGTGTGCGTGTGTGTGTGTGTGTGTGTGTGTGTGCGTGTGTTTATGTGTGTATGAGTGTGTGTGTGTGTGTGTGTGTGTGTGTGTGAAATGGAGCCAAAGGAAGAAGAGAGAGAGAGAGAGAGAGAGAGAGAACCTTGTCAGCAGTTGCATGTGAGAGGGAATTTTTGCCACCTGCTAAGAAAACTGAACGTCTGTCAAGCATCCAATCACACACACGCACATGTACGCACGCATGCACACATGTGCACACACACAGACACACACACACACAACCTTCTTCTGGCTTTGGCAGGTTAATCATTCAATTCACTCTTCCCTTTTATCTGTGTTTGACAACAAACCTGCCGCTGTGGAAGAAGGAGACTGTACAAACCATTTGAATGCAGATTTCAGTGTTGACACATATAACAGTTATATCTATACAGGGTGGCATGGTGGTGTTGCGTGTAGTGTTGCTGCCTCACAGCTCTAGTGTCCATGGTTCAGAGCTGAGCTTGTGCTACTTGTTTACTGTCTGTGTGGAGTTTCACTTGTTCTCCCTGTGTTTGTGTATGCTTCATCCAGGTTCTCTGGTTTCCTTCCACCTTCAAAAAACACACCAGTAGATGTACTGGTGACTCTAATTTGCCATTAGATGTGAGTGAAGGTGTGAATGTGTGTGAGCATGGTGCATGGAGCATCTTATCGGTGGTGAACTCTTCTGGGATAGGGTTCCTATTCACTGCTACACTGATTAGGATAAAGCGGTTACTGAAGATGACTAAATGAACTAGTAATGGAATTACAATAGCAGATATAATAGAATTTATGGTTGTCAAGTATCATGATTCAAAAATAGCATTAGGTCAAACCATGAGTATAAAAAACTGATCTTGGTTTGATGAAGAAAAGGTATGAATATTAATGTTTCATACAAATTGAGTCATGGGAATTGTTACAAATTTGTAACAATGATTGATGATGACTTATATTCAATTAGTTTTAGAATGACATACAATTTATTATGACACTTAACTAGTTATTGTTGCTTACTAAAAAATGGACTATGTATCTTATTATGATTTGAGTAGGAGATGATAAACAGTGATTTGTGATTACAGGGCATTGTTGCTTTTTTTGCATTCATGCCCTGAGGTAAGAATATATTTGTCTTAAGGTGGTAAATTTATTTTTAAGGGAAACAGTAACCTTTCTTTAACTTTTAGAAGATTAACAAAGTTCAAAAAAATGTTTACCATAAGCCTGGATTGATGGGGGTCTATTAATTACTCCCGAGAAAAGCAGTAGAGGAGAATTGTGTAGTTGATTAGCCAGATAGGTTACAGTTTACTGAATAGGAACAATACAGTTACGGAATAGGAATTTATTCACCGCTTTCCTTCCTTCTCCTGTTATTTGCATCTACTATAATAAGCTATGACTAAAGCTAATAGTATTAGCAGGACTAGTACACCAGCAGGAGATGTAGGTCAGAGAGAAGGAGGCGATGGATTAAGGAGAAAAAGAGAGAGAGAGAGAGAGAGAGAGAGAGAGAGAGAGAGAGAGAGAGAGAGAGAGAGAGCAAGCCTTTGTTTGACAGTGATGATGCACAAGGCATATAATATAATGTAGTCCAGGCCCATGTCTAAGGTCACTGCCGTCCTCTGAGATTTATTCAATATGTATTTATATATACAGCGTATGGGATCGACAGATAAAGACACAAATACACACACTTAGTTCCTTGATGTCCAGAATCAGTATTCATGTCATATCATATGATACGGGCATTTTTGGTGCTGTGTCTTGGGACTGCAGTTGCGGTGACGGTTTTGGGACTGCTGTTGCCACAAACAATTGCACAAACAGACTTTGCACTCGGGTCTCCATCAGTGGACTTCAGCGGAGTAGACTTTATGATGAGACTGTGGTGAATTTCGTGATTACACAGTTGCACTTTTGGTTTTTATCATGTAGCACACTGTTCTAGAAAGGAATTATTTATAATCGCACTATCCAGTGTCACCCAGATGAGGATGGGTTCCCCTTTGTGTCTGGTTCCTCTCAAGGTTTCTAATTTAGATCTGAAATTTATATATTAAAGCTGTAGTAAAGATGCTTTGTGACAATGTCCATTGTTAAAAGCACTATACAAATAAAACTGAATTGAATTGATTTGAATTTCTTCTTCTTCTTGGTCATCCTCTTTATTATTATTTTCCCTTGTGTTCATAATTTATAAATGAACAGATGACAACACTACTGTATTAGGATCATAGATTAGTGTGCATATAATTAGTGAATATAGCAGTTATTTGGCAACATGATGAGCACTCTAAAAGTAAAATTTGCAGTAATTTAGTCAATTTAGTGTTGTCAGGACATAACTGAGCAGATCAGGCTTAAGGGTCTCCCAAAACATGAGAGCTTGGTGGTGCTGGGATTTAAGCTCATGACTTTCTGATTCTGATCTGATAACAACTTGCACTGATTCAGCCACCGCTACCATTTTATTAACTCTCACTGAAATATGAATTTCAGTACTTTACTAAACTAATATAGCATGTAAATTTACATCAAAGAATGTTTGTATTGGCCTGAAATAGTTGTTTTAATAAAGGACACAAAAAAAACACACAAAGAAAATCAAAGAGACACAAACAGAATCTTTACTATTTTTACTCCAGCATAACACACACAAGACATCCCTCTATGTTGTGGTTTTCTAGTATTTTACTGTAAACCAATGCACTGCTCTAATTACCCAATCAGTTAGAGTACAAGCCTGTAAAATACTAAAACATTATTTTGCTGTAAAAGAAATACTGTAAATGTGCAGCAATTTTGTACATTGAGCATATTCATGCTTTATTCAGTGTTCTCATATTCTGACATTATATTGTACTTGATTTTCCTTAATAAACAGTTCATGGAAATGAATGTGACTCCTAACTGTTACTAGTATTTTTGTACTGACATAAAATTGGGAAATCTTTTCTCTTTTTAATGTGCTCATTCTAACACGTTATCATTTCTCTAGTAACAACTAATTTTCGGTAACCTGGATGGTGTACAATCAAAAAGATGCATTAAAAAAAGGTGCCGGTCTGCGCTAAAGCTGTTCCAGTTTTCAGACAGGAAAGTTTTCAGGATATATGATAGCATGACGTGCCACATTTTTCTACAACTTCAAGAGAAAAAAAAAAAACAGAGTCTGTTGTGGGAATGACTGTGTTTAGCTGCTATATTGTAAGTGATAAGAGGAACAAACTTGTTTTTTCACGGACATTCCACTACATTAAATGCAACTATAAACAGATCAAAAGTATGATGTGTTGTCCATTAATGGAGTTTTGCCTCAAGTCCACATCAAACCACCATGTCACTGATTATTTTCTCTTTAAAGCAAGTCCTATTGTGTCACCCTTTAATCATGCACAAGGGCCAACATGATAGTCGATAATTCTGTGACTTACACAGACCAATTATCCTCTTGGGTTCTTCTCAGTATCTACACTAAATCCAGGCTATATTTGAGTTGTTACATGTATTTGATTTGGCTGCAAGCAAAAGCATTTTCAAAATTCCTTCCTTCATGTTTCTGTCGCTTTACTCCTTTTTGAATTAAAATAAAGATGGAGGTGGAGATACAGTATCTGTATTTTTTTTTTTTGGAATTTCTTCCTGTGCACATATTTGAATGTCTGAGGGAATGCCTCAATCTTCCATTTTCTCAGTAATATTTTATATTCTGGTTTTTTTTTTTTTTTCTTGCTTGCTATATAAATTCTGATATTAGAATTCAGTAGACCTGTTGCTACACTTGAGTTCTCAAAACAGACAAAAATGGGGTTTCGGTAAATAAGTCACCAGTTTAAATGATCAGTCAACCAAAGGATGTTAAATTTCTACCTTGCTAGCTAAGTGTGCTCCTCTCACACATTCAATGTCATGCTTTTATCAAGTTGTGCCATATCAAAATAGACATAAACCTAGCTTCAGTTTGTAAACAGGCTAAATACTAGCTGTCAAGTGATTTGTGATAAAGCTAAAGAGACTGATGTGGATGTCACTTCGATCAGAGTGTCAGGAATGCAGATGAGGACAGAAGTGCAGGTGGACAGGTTTTTAATAATCGCTGCAATCAACACAAATACATGAGCTAAAAATAGAGTCAAGGTGCCGTCAAAGGTCAGGTGATTACAGAACAGCATAAACTATGTTAGGCAAGAGCAAGTCAAGGAAACCAGAAACAAGATGAAGAACCAGGGACAATTATCACTATCTAAAAGGCTTGGAAACGACTGGTGAAAATCAATATAGAATAGAACGTATTCTTCATAAAGTATAGGTGCAGTGAAGCTGCTTATATAGTGTATGTGGATGAAAGAATCCAGATGTATGCAATCAGTAGTTAGGTTAGTGTGAACATTAGAGAGGCTGTGATGGCTGTGAGTTGTAGTCCTTGGCAGCCATGTTTGTAAGTCATGCTGTATTCTGTGAGCTGTAGTTCAATGGCAATTCTATATGCCCCCCCATGAATTGGGTGGCAGGCATAAAAGTGGGTACATCATGGCCTAGAACCTAGCATTTTTCCTCTGGTCTGTAGCCTTCCCAGTCTATGAGGTACTGTGGTTTTCCTTCTCTGTGTCGTGAGTCTAAGATCTCCTTGATAATGTACGCAGGTTCTCCTTCGATGTCAAAAGGACCTGGCTTAACTGGCTTGAGGTGAGAGATGTGGAACAAAGGAGATTATTAAAGGGGTTGGTGTAATGGTGTGCCAGCTTCCTGCGGCCTTCTGTGATATGTAGATTCCTGGTGGAGAGCCACACTCAAATGCCAGGCATGTAGATGGGTGTCTCCCAACAATGTCTGTCTGCGAATTTCTTAGAGTTAGTTTTTAGGCTCACAGATACCCTCAGTTTCTCCATGATTCCTCACCAAACTCCTGATGTGAATTGGGCCCCCCCAGTCACTCAGGATGTCCTCTGGAAAGCCAAAGTACCTGAAGACATGCTTGAATATAAGAGACTGGCCATTTCAAATGCCAATGGTAGGCCAGGGAGAGGTATTAAATGGAGGGACTTGAAAAACTGGTGTATGATTACTAGGATAACTGTGTTGTGCTGGGATGATAGCAGGTCCATGTTGAAATCAGTAGTTAAGGGTGACCATGGTCATTGGGGCATTGATAGTGGCATGAGTTTGCAGGGTGCAAGGTACTTTGGCCTGGGCACAAATGGAACAGTACGAAGACAAATTTGCAGCATATTTGGCCACCAGCATTTCCCATGGAGCAGCTGTTGTGTTCTGAGAGATATGGGCCCATGTGATCAACTTGTCACAGAAGGCTGATGGTACAAACTTCCTCCCCAGGAGTGGTCAACCAACAAAGATCTCTCTAAGAGCAAGATGTGTAATAGTCTGTGAGGTCACAAAGGAGCCAGGGTAACTTTTAAGCAACTAAATGCCTCTCTCACATTGACTTATGTTAATGTTCATGAGTCCACCATCAGGAGAACAGTGAACAACAATGGTGTGCGTTGCAGGGTTGCAAGGAGAAAGTCACTGTTCTCCAAAAAGATCATTGCTGCCCCTCTGCAGTTTGCTAAAGATCACATGGATAAGTCAGAAGCCTATTGGAAACATTTTTTGGGACAGATGAAACCAAAATAGAATTTTTGGTTTAAATGAGAAGCGTTATGTTTGGAGGAAGGAAAACACTACATTCCAACATAAGAACCTTATCCCATCTGTGAAACATAGTGGTGGTAGTATCATTGTTTGGGCCTGTCTTGCTGCATCTGGGTCTGGACAACTTGCCATCATTGATGGAACAATGAATTCTGAATTATACCAGCGAATTCTAAAGGAAAATGTCAGGACATCTGTCTACTGAATCTCAAGAAAAAGTGGGTCTTGCAGCAAGACAATGACCCTAAACACTCAGATCATTCTAACAAAGAATGGTTAAAGAAGAATACAGTTAATGTTTTGGAATGGCCAAGTCAAAGTCCTAACCTTAAGCCAATAGAAATGTTGTGGAAGGACCTGTTGTAAGCAGTTCATGTGAGGAAACCCACCAACATCCCAGAGTTGAAGCTGTTCTGTACTGAGGAATTGTCTAAAATTCCTCCAAGTCGATGTACAGGACTGATCAACAGTTACTGGAAACATTTAGTTGCAGTTATTGCTGCCCAAGGGAGTCACGCCATATTCTGAAAGCAAAGACTCACATACTTTTGCCACTCACAGATATGTAATATTCAATCATTTTCTGCAATAAATAAACAGACAAGTATAATATTTTTGTCTCATTTATTTAATTGGGTTTTCCTTATCTACTTTTAGGACTTGTGTGAAAATCTGATGATGTTTTTGGTGATACTTATGCAGAAATATAGAAAATTTTTAAGCATCACAGTAAATGCAAAGTAAGTCAAAATAAAAAAAATAAAATAAAGAGCAGTTGCCATTACACAATCAGTGTGGTGGGGTCTATTCAAATTGAAATGGAATCTTTAAATGCTTGGAATGCTTTTTACTTCTGTAAGACTTTAAAATGCTCTAATTGGTGCTATGTGCAAAAGAAAAACATTTCAGTAGTTTTGAGAACTTAATATACCTATGAGCTGGCACCAAAAGAAACGACTAAGCCTGTAAGTCTGGTGTTGCACAATGCCATTAAGTCTGAATTCACTTCTGCTGTAGAATCTGAACTTGTAAGTGGATGACCTACTTGGACCACCTTCATTCATGCACAAAGGCCAGCACAATAGTTGAAATTTATGTGACACACACACAGACAAAAAATCCTTTTGTATTCTTCTCAGTATCTGCTGCTAATCCAGGCCTTGAATGGTTACACTACAGTGTAACTCCTCTAATTAATTAATATACACGTCCAATATGGACAATAGTTACCTGTACAGTGCCCTCTACTAATATTGGCACCCTTGGTATATATGAACAAAGAAGGCTGTGAAAATAGTCTTTATTGTTTATCCTTTTGATCTGTTAAAAAAAATCATGCTGTTAAAAAAAACCCTCTGCTTTCATGGATATCAAACAACTGCAAACAAAACCAGATTTATATATATAAAAAATCTTTGTTAAATATAGGTGTGCCACAATTATTGGCACCCTTTTAGTCAATACTTTGTGCTACCCCCCTTTGCCAAGATAACAGCTCTGAGTCTTCTCCTATAATGCCTGATGAGTTTGGAGGATGCACGGCAAGGAATCTGAGTCCATTCCTCAATACAGAATCTCTCCAGATCCTTCAAATTTCGAAGTCCACGCTGGTGGACTCTCCTCTTCAGTTCACCCCACAGGTTTTTTATGGGTTTCACGTCAGGGGACTGGGATGGCCATGGAAGGACCTTGATTTTGTGGTCAGTAAACCATTTTTGTGTTGATTTTGATGTATGTTTTGGATCATTGTCCTAATGGAAGATCCAACCACGGCCCATTTTAAGCTCTCTGGCAGAGGCAGTCAGGTTTTCATTTAATGTCTGTTGATATTTGATAGAGTCCATGATGCCATGTATCCTAACAAAATGTCCAGGTCCGCTGGCAGAAAAACAGAATCAAAACATTAAAGAGCCTCCACCATATTTAACGGTGGGCATGAGGTACTTTTCCATATGGCTACCTCTCTGTGTGTGCCAAAACCACCGCTGGTGTTTATTGCCAAAATGCTCTATTTTGGTTTCATCTGACCATAGAATCCGATCTCATTTGAAATTCCAGTAGTGTCTAGCAAACTGAAGATGCTTGAGTTTGTTTTGGATGAGAGTACAGGCTTTTTTCTTGAAACCCTTCCAAACAACTTGGTGGTTGTGGTGATGTAGATGACTTTGGATTGCAATTTTGGAGACTGTCTGACCCCAAGATGCAACTAACTTCTGCAATTCTCCAGCTGTGATCCTTGGAGATTTTTTGGCCCATCTTCACAGTGCATTGAGACAATATAAACACGCCTCCAATTCCAGGTTATTCATAACAATTCCATTTGACTGAAACTTCTTAATTATTGCCCTGATGATAAATATGCCAGAGCCATATCACCCTGCAGCTCTCACCTAGTTTCCCACTGAAGCTAAGCAGGGTTGAGCCTGGCCAGTACCTGGATGGGAGACTTCAGGAAAACTAAGGTTGCTGCTGCAAGTGGTATTACTGAGGCTAGCAGGGGTGCTCACCCTGTGGCCTGTGTGTGTCCTAATACCCCAGTATAGTGATGAGGATACTATCCCGTAAAAACAGCTATGTCTTTTGGATGAGGCGTTAAACCGAAGTTCTGACTCTCTGTGGTCATTAAAAATGCCAGGACACTTCTTGTAAAGAGTAGGGGTATAACATTGGCCCCCCATTAGCCATTGTCTATCATGGCCCCCTAATAGTCTTCATCCCTGTATTGGCTAAATCAATCGGTCCTCTCCTCTCTAACAATAGCTGGTGTGTGGTGGGCGTTCTGGTGCACTATGGCTGCCGTCGCATCATCCAGGTGGATGCTACACACTGGTGGTGGTTGAGGAGATTTCCCCCATACAATGTAAAGGACATTGCTGCCTAGAAAAGTGATATTTAAATGGCCATTTTCAATGTTTTGCTATATTCTTAAACCAACAACCTTTTGCTGCACATCACAGCTATATTCCTTGGTCTTACCTATTGTTATGAATGACTAAGGGAATTTGGCCAATGTGTTACCTTATATTTATACCCCGGTGAAACAGGAAGACATGGTTGAACAATTTCCAGTTTCCTAGTCACCCAGGTGTACTAAAAAACTAATAGGAATATACTTCAAATATATTTTTCCCATATGAATTCATAGAGGTGCCAATAATTGTGGCACACATATATTTAGCAAAGGTTGTTTTTTTTTTTTTTAACCTGTGTTGTGTTTGCAATTGTTTGATATCAATGAGAGCAGAGTATTTTTGTGAGTTTTTTAAACAAAATATCAAAAGGTTATACAATAAAGACAATTTTTCACAGGCTTCTTTGCTCATATTTAGCAAGGGTGCCAATATTAGTGGAGGGCACTGTATGCTGTATAATACATGTTTATGCTAAGCTGTTTATTTGTCTTCAGTCAAATCAACATTAATCTAAATCTATGATGTCATGTAATTAAGTCTTCTGACATAGCCAGTCCAAAGAAAAGCTTAGGCTGTATAAGGAGTTTCAGTTGGGGTTATATTTGTCACATTTCATGAATGTATCAAGCAGGCAGTTTGAAAACAAATAACCTGTTAAAACAGTGAATCTAGCTAATGTAGGCTAGGACAAAAACACTGGCTTTTCTCTCAAAACAGCACCATCGTTAATAAATCTGTTTTATTGTGGTTTCATGCTGTGCTCACTATTGCAAAGTGATATAAAGAGATATAGTTATTAATAGTATGGTTCATATACTAAAAATACCAAGCCT
The DNA here is from genome assembly GCF_001660625.3 of Ictalurus punctatus. NCBI lineage: Eukaryota > Metazoa > Chordata > Actinopteri > Siluriformes > Ictaluridae > Ictalurus > Ictalurus punctatus. The sequence goes on from NC_030417.2 coordinate 25,892,854, forward strand.
TTACCAAATTAAGTCTTTACTCAGACACATATAGCAATTGTATTTGATTGGGCTGATCATAACTAATAGTGATCACTTTGGTCTACTGAATAAGGAGCTTATAACTGAGGAGTAACTTACCCGTCAGGAAAAGAATGTTCCATTCTAACCATCTGTCTGTTTATGACCTGGTTCTCCCAGCCATAAAGAGTCTATTAGGTGAATATATGGTTCCTTATCTTAATCTGGCAAATTATAATGTATGTATAATGAATTATTTAACATATTATATTAACCAGCTGGAACCATAGTAATAGTAGAGTGTCAAAGTGCAGTCCAACCAACTTGGATAGGCTTTCCCCCCCTGAGAAGACTACCCACTCTTTCTGTTATTTGATGGTGGTTCTTGTCTAATGGTTCTGCTTGTAGTTCATTATTTATTTATTTATTTATTTATTTATTTTTATCTATGGTGGGATAAATGTCCCCTGGTCTGCTTTATTAATAGCAACGCTAGTCAGATTTTAGTAGAGTATGGACTAAGATCCTTTTCCTTGTGGGATGAATTAATCAGCGTTTGTATTCCTAGGAGCAGAGCTGAGAACCCCTGACCTAAATGTTTTTATGGTAGCCATGTATTCAAAATCTTTTTTTTTTAGTTTGAATCTTACACCAACTGCCATTAAGGGCCTTGACTCACCAATCTGACATTGAAGAACTAACAGCAACCAAGACTTGCTGATGATTGGCAACCAAGCTTGCCCCCATTTCCAGGTGCTGTCAAGTTTGATGACTAGTGACAAGCTGACTAGTTTTTAGCTTTTGCTAGAGGGTCTGCTACTTTTATTAAAAAACAAACATGCATTATCTTGTTAAACTACCCACTAACTGTTGTTCCATAACCTTTTTTCAATCCAGTGACTCAAATATTATGTTCAAAATTGTGTTTCTTTTGAAAACAAACATATAAATTAAAATGTATGGAAATGTGGATATCCAATCATATTGTATTCTTCAAGATTCTGAAACTTGAGGCCAGAAAAGTGTATAAAAGGTATACAATAATTTGTGTCTGAGACTAATGGCAGATTAGTGCCAACAGTCTGGTCACAGCACAAAAAATACAGCCTCTGACATGTATCATGGCCTTTAAAGAGCTCAGACTAATCTAACCTAAAATTTGGACTTTCACTTGATTCAGTAATTAAGTTTCATGGTAAGTCTTCACTGCAGACCCCTTTAAACCACAATACCTGGACGTCTTCATGAAGGTGTGTCTTTTGTTTGCTCTGTCAGAGCATGTAAAACTCATAAAAAGATACTTTAACTGCACTTTTACAATTACAGGCCTAAGTGGTTATTGCTACTGTTCTAGTGAACTCAACATTCATGCAACAGTTTGAACTGAAATTGCAGTACAGCAAGAACAGCGGATAATAACGAGTAGCTCAGCCACAAATTAGCTAGCAGACAATAGAGAACAGCTCAGCAACAAGGCTAACGTAAGTGATAAGTCTAATGTTGATGAGTACCTTCTCAAAACAGTGATTATTATGGTCAATGTTGTAGATTTAAACAAGGACTGGCTCTGTATATTAACTAATCTAAAGCAAGTACTAAGTAGAGAAGGGGGCTTTACACTGTTCACAGTGTGAGCAGCCATGTTGATTTGGCGTCACTCTGTAAACAAGGAACTGGTAGTTGAGAAGACTACCCCTAGTTGGCGAGTTCAAATTTCAAATTGAGGAGCGTTTTCTGTGGCTTTTACTGGTTGTAGGCAGGGAATTACATTTGTCTCGAATGCAGCATTAGACCCCCTTTAGCAGCCTTTTTAAAAATGATTCACCATGGAGGGTCTTAGCAGATTAAGAGATGCATGGTATTTCTGTTATTGCCCACCTTTGAGCTTGGCAGTTGCATAACAAATTGATGAATAGAGATCAAGTACCTTATCTAATCTAGCTCTGAATGCCCCTCACCTCTCACCCATTAGTTTAGCTACTTTCATCTGAAAATTACTGTGGCAATACTGGGGCTTTGTATATGACTTCCTGCTGTACTCAAAAGGGGAATCTTGCCAATGGTTTTCAGTGTGATTGGGCTCTGGTTTCAAACTGAAATCAAACACCATACTTTGTTCAAGTATGCATGAGAAAATGTCACATGAGGGAGTTGAGCTCTTTACACTTTATTATATGAACTATTATCCTAGTTGTTTCATTTTGTATGGCTGTAATTTAACTTGGCTTGAATTTAACTTGGCTATTAACTGTCCACCTTTCTCTTCATTGGTCCTTGAATATCAACCAAAAAAGGCAGATGGGGTCAAAATGTAAGGTGGGCAGATAATACCAAGACTAAGACTAAGGTTACTTGTTTATGTTACTTTCTATAAATGTCAATGTCTCACTCCAGCATAGTGAAATCTATTGCCTTGAATGGGACTTCGGGGTACTTATGTAGTAGAGTCATGCTTTTTTTTTTTTTTTTATCATTTCAAGATAAATTTATCTTTTTAACCTATAATTGGATGTTGTGGGAGTTAGCCAATGGTTAAAGATAAAAAAAAAAAATATTAAAATAATGTTAGTTAGAGGAAAAAACAGCAAGAACAGTCCATTTTTTTCAAATAACATGCAAGATGTGTGTTAGCAGTATGTTTCCATGTTAGGGCCTCAACCATGACCATCAATGTTGATCTTCCTTGGCTTCTCAAAATACACCCTCTTCACTATGCAAGATAATATTAGAGATTTCTGACATGTTACTATTAGGATCTCTATTTTGTTACATGTATGGATTCAACAAACAACAATGCTTTTTGCTTGCCACCGAGTGTTGTGTATGTGAGGGAAACCAGACCACCAGACTCATAAAAAGAAGCCTGTCTTTATCCCAGGCACTGACACGGCCAGCTGATGGGGCCCCCCAAAACACAAATGCTAGCATTCCATCTCATGCACCGGAAAACATCCACCCATTCCTCCCTCCCCTGCCTTCCTTCTCTTTCTGTCCTTCTACCCACTCTCTTTCTGACCACACGTGCTGCCTTTGTGTCCATGTCCTTATAAGGATCTTTTGTTTTTGACATGCAAACACTGTCTAGCACCCATAGCCGCAGGTTAGCGTCAACGTAGGGATGAGGAACGCATTGAACACTCAGATAAAAGCTCAGCAAGGGTCCCTTGTTAAGGCAGACTGTGATAAAAAAGCAAGACACGTGGCTTTGATTGAAGCTGTGCACAGATTCATGGAAAACACAGCTGAGTTCCTTAGAAGCGAGGAGCAGGAGAGGGAAGGGAGGAGGAAAGGGACTGCATGTGAGTGGGTGAAAAGAGCGGAAGTAGGAGGGCCTTTTGGTGGCTAAAATGGCCTGGTTTGTCTGGTTCTTACTCAACTCTGCCTTCTCCAACTCCGGCTGCATTGTGATTGGCTTGAACTCTTGTCGCCATGGTGAACGGGTTCGCTCTAGGCTCTTTGGGTAAAGACGTGTTAGCTGGAGGGAGGGGAGGAGAAGGAGGAGGTTGGGTTGGAGGTGACCTACATTCTGATTTAGTTGCAGGCTTGACTGGTCAGCCCTCAAGCAACATGTTTTACATACTGCACACACAAGCCATTTAGTGTCTGCAGGGGAATTTTCCTTTGTGAATGATTTGGCAAAGTTTTCAGCAGTTTGTGCTTACCACATGATGTGTTTTATAATAAGGAGATTTGATTAGACCTATCTTTCACAATGTGCCAATTATCTAAACGTTGTCCTTTCTTGATCCAGGATTGCTATTTAGTTTAGCCATTTCAAATGTGTAAAATTATAGTTATATAAAAATCCATAACGTGAAATATGCTAAATGTGTTAAAAAACAACAACTCTCCAGTACCCTTAACTACACTAGCCATAACTCTGGGCTCTTTAGGCTTTTATCTTCTCTATGTCTTACTCTCTCAACTGCACCTGTTGCTATCCTGATGTGTCCAAACTGTGGTAACTGCCATTTGGCATTTATGGGGTGTGTCTATGAGTGCACTTTCTACAGTGTGGTAAGGGAGTCTTTTAGTCAAATTCATACACAGGGGGTTTCATGTCATATAAGGGAATGGTGCAGGTTTAGACAGTAGGAGGTCTTTATGAAGACATGTGATTTATTATTATGAGTTATCGTCTTTCTGTGCTTCCCCCATGTAGGTCAACTGACCTTAATTCAAGCCACAAATAGGGAAATGGAAGAAGAAAAACAAAGGTAAATTCACACACACACACACACACACACACACACACACACACACACACACACACACACACACACACACACACACTTGGCAAACTAGCTTTGCAGGAAGGGTCTTTGTTCATATTGGCACACAGACAGCCTGGGGTTACACAACACACAGTAACATGTTGTGTTATCTGTCTTTCCTGTTTGCTCCTGGGGATTGTGCTCTCATGTTGACATGTACCTGGAGTCTGGTATACAGTTGCAGTCAAAATTATTCAACCCCCATTGCAAATCAGGTTTATTGTCAAAATATACAGACTTTCAGCTGTTTGCAATGAACACCTCAAACAAAAGCAATTGAAATAGTTCAACACAATGAATGCATCAAGCTGTTTCCCCATATTCAGCTGAAAATGCAACTTAGAATGATTTTTCCAGTTTCAAAATTATTCAACCCCTTCATTGCAAGCATCTTTAGTACTTAGTAGAGCACCCTTTTGCTGTTATGACCTGCTGCAAACAAGCTGCATAGCCAGACACCAGCTTCTAGCAGTGTTCCTGGCGAATCTTAGCCCATTTCTCATGAGCAATGGCCTCCAGTTCAGTAATATTATTGGGTTTGTGTGCTGCAACTGCCTTCTCCAAATCCCACCAGAGATTTTCTATGAGGTTCAAGTCAGGTGACTGTGATGGCCCTGAAGAATCCTTCAGGACTTCTTCTGCAACCAAGCCTTGGTGGATTTTGAGGTATGCTTGGGATCATTGTCCTGTTGGAAGGTCCAATGATGCCCAAGCTTCAGCTTCCTCACAGATGGCCTGATGTTTTCTCCTAGGATTTCCGGACACTTCACTAAATCCATCTTGCCTTCCACATGCTTCAGGTTTCCAGTGCCAGAGGACGCAACGCAGCCCCAGAGCATCACCGAGCCACCACCATGCTTGACTGGACAGAGTGTTCTTTGTTCATTCTTCTTCCTCCAGACATACTACTGATCCATTGTGCTGAAAAGATTTGTTTTAGTTTTGTTACATCGCTCCACAGAACAGAATCCCAAAATTTCTGTGGGTTATTGATATGATTTTGAGCTGAATTTCCTTGTGCTTTTGGGTCTGCAGTGGTGTACGTCTTGGAGTTCTGGCATGGAAACCTTTGCGTTTAGTACACACCTTACTGTGCTCACTGAAACCTTAGTGCCTGTTGCCACAAGTCTTGCTGCAGGTCTTTTGCAGTCACTCGAGGGTTTTTCACAATCTGCCTTCTCAGAAATCTGGTTGCAGCCGTTGCTTCCTTTTTCTGGCCCGTCCAGATAGTGTACACTCAACAAACCCCTAGCCAGTTCAGGTATTTCATGTGTTCCCTCTCAAGCATGCCTGGTGCAACTAATGAATCCCTTGATTAGTTGCATCAGGTGTGCTTGAGACAACACCTGTTTTGCATATTTGTGCTGTTGTGAGGGATTCTATTCAGGGGGTTGAATAATTTTGAGACTGGAGAAGTCATTATATGTTGCATTTTCAGTTGAATTTGGGGAAACTATTTGAAGCATTCGTTGTGTTGAACTATTTCAATTGCTTATGTTTGAGTTGTTCATTGTAAACAGCTGAAAGTCTGTAAATTTTGACAATAAATCTAATTTGCCATGGGGGTTGAATAATTTTGATTGCAACTGTAGCTAGCTGGAACTGTAACACTGCAAACTATGAAGATGTGTTTCTAGTGTCTCTTGCTCACTTATGATCATAAACATGTTTTTGGCGCTAGTGTGGGACACACAGTTCAATGTTTAGCCTGAAAGGGGAACACAGTGTTCATGCTCTAAGCTTAGGTGGAATGGTATGAATGTTTTTATTGGCCTTTTTTTCTGAATTGGTTCTGAACACTTATGTCATTAAAATTAAGCACTTAAACAATATGCTATATGATTTTGAACCCAATTTTTTTTTTAACTATACTACTGTTGACTTCTATTGATCATATATTGTACAATGTATGTATGTATGTATATATATATATATATATATATATATATATATATATATATATATATATATATATATATATATATATATATATAGTGTATATACACACACACACGAAAGTCTGACACCACATTGAAAATCTGGGATATTTTTTACCATTTAAAATTTTAAATAAAGGGAAAATACCAAATACAAAGAAATAGTGAAATTATCATGTATATATCTGTTTCTTTTTTTTGTATTCAAGTTGTTGTCAATAGATATAATTAAATAAATAAAGGAAATTAAGTAGTAGTATTAAATAAAGTAGGTCACTTTGAATTGTTCTGCCCTGGAGTCTTACTGGTCATTACAGACAGCCAACTGTTTACACTATGGGATCTCGTATGTAACATCAGTGAGCTTTATCTTGTCCTTATCTTGGATAATTAGTTTTTTTGTGTCTAATTTATAAGACACTATGTCTTTGACCGTGGTCCCTTTTCAATTCTGAGCTTATTGTATCTCAATCTTGCCTTGATCTTGAGCGTATTTCTCAAACTGATTTAACTTTCAAGTGCAGCTATATATAATAAAATGTTGCTGGAGTCATATTGCATTTGTGGAACTTGTTGCATTATAGACTTGTCTCAAAACAAGTTTTATTAATTTAATTTAGTTTATTTAGTTAATTTCGTTCATTACAAGCTGCTCCAAAAAGTGACTGAAGTATGGTTGTACTTGTAGCACGTGATAAAATCTAGGTGGAAGTAATAGTTTACATGTCTGAAATAGTTGACTGTAGACATACTAAGCAACTATTTCCAGTTATTACTAATTATTAAAGAAAGTAATGGTTGAGTAAAAACAACTGAAACTCACAGAAAGATCCATCCATCTTCTATGCCGTTTATCCTACAGGGCTGCATCAGGCACAAGGTGGGGTACACCCTGGTTGGGGTGCCAATCCATCACAGGACACAATCACATACACATTCACACACCCATTCATACACTATGGACACTTTGGACATGCCAGTCAGCCTAATATGCATGACTTTGTGTAAGGAAACCGGAGTACCCCGCAACACAAGGAGAATATGCAAGCTCTACACACACAGGGCCGTGGTGGGAATCGAACCTAATACCCTGGTGAACGTGTGAGGTGAACGTGCTAACCACTAAGCCACCGTGCACCCACGTATAGTGCATAGATTGGCTAAAAAAAATTCTAAAAACATTTTAGAAATCAGGCAATTTACTCTTGATCTTAAATGGGCTAGTACTGTATACATGAGTGCTTCAGAGGGATCTCAAATTATTAAAAATAGGGAAAATTGATACCAAAGAAATGACATTATGTGCCACATGTGGTCAGTTGTCTCTCTCTGTCATTTGATCTAAAAAGTAAAACAGCATGATGCAATAACTAATGTGGCTTGTAAATATAAATAAACACATGTTTCACTGACAAAGTGATTTTCTATATAGGTAGATTACCCTCCATTTACAACATATAGTGTGAATGACTTTAGTTCTTTTTGCTTTAGGAGCGCAGGGTCCTAGTCCATCTGGAGAGACTAGATTAGACTGCTCGAGAGCCAGGCCTCCCATTAAAGACTCTTGGTTAGGAACTGTTGGATAGGGAGGAGACAGTGAGGTGAGTAAAGTGAGTAAATTGTATATTTCTTAAATACTTCTACTGACTAATTACAATAATGGTCTGCGGTTGGTCTGATTTATGCTGCTGTCACACTTCATACTTGTAGGATTAACTCATACTCCTTGCTAAGAATAGCTCTGAGAACTTTTATAACACATTTTTATGGACAACTCTGTACGTTTTATGCCTTACAAATCTTAAATAGCCTTTTAATACTATTTTAGGAGTAATTCTCAGAAGCTATATGCTATAACTGTACATTCTGGCCCTGATCAGTAAAAGTCTTGGTTGTGTCTCTGTATTGAGTGAGGGGTGCAACTGACTTGACTTTTTTTTTTTTTTTGCATTAAATTGAACTCTTAAATCCACTCTAAGTGCTGAATTTGAGATAAAATTGCAGGTATGTTGGAGTGGTCAGCCTGTGACCAGCTGAGCTGACAACAGGAAGAGATATCATACTTCTTAGTTTTTTCTTTGATATATTCATTACTGACATATTTCAACATACTCCACCTCGTTCAGTCCCTCCTCCATTCTTTCTCTCTCACTCTCTCTTTTTCCATTCTTTTTCCATTTCCCTCTAGTTCTAGTTCTCACTGTGTCCTCACATTGCCCTTGTCACTTCTTGTATCTTCTGACCTACTTTCAATTAAGAGCCACAGTTGCATATTTGGAAAATGTGGTTTTCAACTAATGCTCTACATTATGGGCCAAAAGGCTCAGTTCTGTGTAGGTATGTTTGTATTTGGTGCCAGTGAGAGAACCGGTTTTAAATAAAATGCTTATTTAGGCAAAAAATGAGATAAAATCTGAAATTTGAAGCAAGACAAATGCTCTTATAAATACCACTATTTTATGAGCTGAACTTTTCACAATTTTTTTTTGGAGTAAAGTGGATACTTTTGCAAAATTCTGTATGGTGTATTGACCTTCAGTAAAGACAGGCATGGCCAATTTGTAATTCCATTTAAGCAGACTAAAATCTGACAAATGGAAGAGGCTATCAACGACTGCTAGGGCATTCTGTACATGCCATTTAATACCTCTATCAAATTCAAGGAAGAAACGTTCATCATAGTAACACAATGTTCTTGTGTCACCTGTTAAAAATTCCCCACATCCATTCCATTCGTCAGCAGAGTATAGGAAAGGCCAAGTGTTGCAGAACAACATTCATTTATTGATTCATTCCTTTTGTCATGGTGGATCCAGAACCTACAATATACAGGGCATAAACGGCACAAGAACATTGGGTGGTGCTTGAAAGTTAGTGAAAGTTTCCACTTACAGATATGTAATATTGGATCATTTTTCTCAATAAATAAATGACCAAGTATAATATTTTTGTCTCATGTTTAATTGGGTTCTCTTTATATACTTTTAGGACTTGTGTGAAAATCTGATGATCTGCTCTGATTGTTACAAATATGGCCCAGATAGTTCCTTATCCAAAGCCAAAACAGGCTGAAATACACAGAATGAGCACTAGATGTGAGAAGTAACAGAAACCTTAAGTGACATATTTTTTCCCCCAGCAAAATTGTTTCAAAACAGTGTAATCAAAACCACTCATCCTGGCTTGGAATAAAATAGAGTTCTGACTTATGTGCCATGACATCTTTAAATATAACTGTTTATAGTAAAGAAAACCATATCATATGGATTGCTGACAGATATACTCATTAAAACGAATTCAAACTGCATTGTTACTTTAGTGATCCAGTAAACTTCAGTGGTATTGATTTGTTAGTCAGTGTTAACTTCACTCAGAATGATGTTTAAATGGCAGCTCCAATTGAGAACCAGTGCCAGTTGGGTTCATAGTGGGCTTGGTACAGACATGATAGCAGTTCTGGCTAGCTCTGATGAGTTTCAAAATACTGCAGTCTCTTTAGGGGAGGTTCGCCCCTGGCAAACACACACACACACACACACACACACACACACACACACACACACACACACACATTACACAAAAGAAGTAGAGACACAAATAGGGAGAGTTGCTATGTGTAATTAGTGCGTCACTGATGTCAGTGTGTCTCAAAAAAACACACATACTTAAAAAATCTTTCTTGAAAGGTCTCCCGATACAGTAGTCCTATGAAGCATTTATACAGACCCTTCCATCTCTCTGGGTAACTATTAAACAGATTTTAATAACAGCTGTATTGTGATCACATATTATGCTTGTGCACTGAGGGCAGATAATAACACAGTAATCATACAATTATCTGGAGGATTACTGACTTTTATCCCCTGTATTACCAAATCTTGTAAAATAGTGACAGATCTTGTTTTTAATTCTCCAAGCTCAAATGCTCGTCTCTCTGACTTTTGGCAATTGGCACTTTATGAGAAATGACAGTGAAATGCTGTGGCTTCTTCTAGAGGCCTTTGAAAAGAGTAAGGAATGTCAGTGCATTTCAGATGAAGCTCACACTATAGGCTCTTTATGCACATTTCACTCAATTTCTTTCTTTCTTTCTCTCTCTGTCTGCCTCTGTTCTCCAGGGCTGGCCTGCTCCACTGACCTACAACCGCAGGCTCAGCGGAACAAGCCAGGTAATCTGAGAGCTCTGTGTTCACTTGCTGTGCTTGAACTGTTCTTTCACAGAAGCTTCATTTACAATGCACAACCTCTCTTTAGCTTCCACTCACCCTCCATCCGTCCCATCCCTCGGTCCCTCCCTTCTGTGTTGACCTACTTTTCTACTGACCTGTTTATGCAGACTCCTGTCCACACCAATTAAATCAGAGTGGGACAAAGAAGTGCTGCTGATGCTGTCTTCCCCATTAGGTAATGTCACCTTGTCGGTGACATTGTCCATGGATATTGTCCATGGATATTGTCCTTGTCCACGGATATTGGTAGAGCATGGGCAAAACTCATAATACCCTAGGTACTGTATAAGGGGACATCGATCAAACTTTGTGGTTCTGTGTGTTTTTGTTATGTGGAAGAAAGACTCTGATATATCCACTCAAATTATTTACTTTTTTTGTGTACACACAGTCCCTTTCACATGCATGCATCCTTTTAAAACATGGCTTCCTTCTAAATGCAGTCAATAAAACGATTAGCGAAAAGCTGTATGTCACAGTGGGTGATCTTTCTCCCTCTCTGTCCCTCACTCCCAGACTTATTTCCATTCCAGACTTGTCCTGTCTGCTTTAAGGCATGTCTGTCCTTCTTTTTAGCCCAGTTTGCATAATATTCCCAGTGGTTATATATATATATCCCTGAGAGTTGCTTCTATTTTTTTCTGTTCTTAGGCACCTGTTGGTAAGGCTGTTGCCAAATATGACTGCTAAGGACAAGAAACTGAATCGTAGGCCAGATCTTTTTATTTTCCAGGCCCTCATAGCTAGGGAATTTGAAGTTGCTTAACTAGATTATGGCCTTGAACATGGTCTGATGTCCTGCTTGCTTAATACATCGTAAATAATTTCTGTAATTTCTACAGCAAATACTGTGTGCAACCAAATATAATACACTTTTTAAACTCGTGTGGTGTTATGGAAAAAATAGTTACAGTACTGTGTAAATATTTATACTGTGTCAAATGGCCTTAGTGTAAAGCTAATGTACAATTGCTGTCACTACAGTAAAATATAAAGTATACTTAACGTTACTGTAAAACTATACAACAAAGGCACAATACATACACCAACCACAGCACTTTTAAATTGTTAAATCTGATTTTTCAGAAGGTGTGCATTAATTTTCTATAACAGCATGGCTCTGACACAAATCAGAAGTTTATATAAATGTGCTTGTTTAATATGTTATTGATTCCACAGTACTGGTTTCTATAGAGCCACATTGCTGTAAAGCATTATGGACAAGTGAAATTGAAAAAAAGAGAGGGAGAGGCAGTGATTCAGGTTGTTACATTGTATTCATGTGCTTTATTTTCTTCCCCATTGAAGGAAACTCAAATTGCTATGGTGTGTTGTTGCGTTTCATTAGTTATGACTTTTGGGGTGCTCTGGTACATGTTTTTGAAACTTGTGTTTTCTTGTGCAAAGACAACAAACTCAATGTGCATGTATTTTTAAGTGTGTGTGTGTGTGTGTGTGTGTGTGTGTGTGTCTGTGTGTCTTCCATTTTGCTGCTTAGCTGGATTTAGCAGTAGGCTAAGTAACTAGGCTGAGTAACTAGGGCAGTATTACATCAGGGAAGTGAACATGCATAAGTGGGTCTGAGACAAAGTGTGTCAGTGTGTCACGTCTCTTTGAGCTAACCTGACTCAGGACTTCAGCATCTGCTCAAAGCTCTAGTGCCATAACACTCTCCCCAATGAAGAATGCTGTCCTGTGGTAGATTAGCAACATTCTCACATTCAGCTATTGTTTAGTTGTTTGCTCAAATAAAAGGCATATTCCATCTGATTAGAAACAGGTCTGAAAGTTTGAAATGTTATATAAGCTATGTTAATACTCTTCTTTTCATCAGTAGATGTGTATCACAAAGTATTACAAAATATTTTTTTACAGAAGTTATATGGAGCATAGTTATAAATTATAGGAAGAATACTACAATTATAATAAGAACTGAAGAAACTCACCAATGTTCAGAAAAGCAATATCCTTTTTATTGTTTTTTTTTTTTTATTTTATTTTTTCAAATGCACCCATTGTCTTTGATGTATATTAGTGTTGTAACATCATGAATCCATTTCAGAACAGAGATTGTGACAACAGTGTCACTCCATAACAGAAGTCTTATTGAATCTTTGTTTCTTTTTCATGAACATATGAACAGAAAACACAAAGATCACTGAATTTAATACACATTGATAGAATGAGGGAAAAGGCTTTGAAAAGGGAAAGGGGTGAAAATGACAGAGGGGAGTTTAAATACATGAAAACAGTACAACACTTTTCTCAAAAATCACACATAATTAAAAAATAAAAAGCACAGAATACAGTGTCATCCAGGGTAGAAGAAACTTTACATTTATACATTAATAAGTGCTTTATGCAAGACTGACATGACGTAGACTTGACTTAAAAATTAAAAAGACAGTGAGTCTAAATGAGGCACATAAAAAAAATCTCATTTTTTTTTCAGTAAGATAAGTTAGATTGTTCCTGTCCTCAGTAAGAGTATTCACTCTGAAAAGTAAAGGGAAATATGTATGGTTGTGCCTACAACTGACATACAGATTCTGTGAACATCAGAATGGCTTAAGTAAGAGTTCAAGGGCAGGACATCAAAATCATGGCTGCAAACAGCAGCTTCTTAATACTGATGTAACTCAGTTACCTATTTGTAAAAGCTTGGACCTGTTAAAGCATTTTTGTTGGTTACATTTTATTTATTTCCAGTCTTATGTAATTGCTGTAAATGCATTAAAATTGCACTGTTTAATCTATGACATCCCACATACCTCTGCTTTTTTAAGCATTTTGATTTTCATTAAAAAGGTAAGTTACTGAAAACAATGAGAACTTTTAAAATAACAATTAAACAATAAAAAAGGTACTTAAATGACACCTGAACAGTAAACACAATGATACTATACTGTATTTTTGACAAATTAGTGAGTCGTCTAAATCCTTTTTGCCCATGTAGTTTTTTTTTCTTTTTTTTCAAAAAAAAAAAAAAAAAAAAAAAAAACCTTGATTTTATTCTTAAAATATATATTTATATATAATAATTATATCACAGTAATATACAAACCAAGTGTCTGGACAAGAGAAAGTGATGTCTGTGATTGTGAATATGTTTTCAGGAATAGGGAAAATTAAAAATATGTATGGCAGAGGTATGAAATGTAAAGCTATTGTCTTTCTTTGGTCAAGGGAATATTCCCAGATGTTTTGATATGTTTTCTGGTAAACAGCTAGTCTCTGATTTGGTATAAAAATGGACACAAACCAGTAGGCATTTACAGTTAGTGAGTGGGTTAGAATGCCTCACAAATGGTTTCTATTGCCATGTTTGCTGTTACCTTGACATCATCTTATAACAAATTATGATTGGGAAAAATGTGAACAGTTAGTTCACTCCTCTCGTTTGCTGCACAAGTGCTTTTGTAATTATAGAATGAGATACAGAAACAAAGCAGTCTTTACAGTATAATACAGTTTACCCAGATGTTAATGTCTGCTTTTGGGACTGACATTTCTATATCTATGTCTCTTCTCCCAATGCACACCAATACCAGGCGGGAAAAGGCTACAGGATATGTCTGTTAGCATTCTACCACAGTGGGTCCCATAGTGTCCCTCATCCTTGGTCAGGCCTCTTATTCATACTATTGCATACACCAGGATTTTCTTTACAGAATCCATCCTTCTTTGCTCTATTGAAGTGAAAACCCCTGGCTCTCCCTTTCTCAACCAACCTGTAGTTGCTGGTTGGACTGAAACAACGCCAGGTAAGGGTGCTGAGGTAATAGATGCACATGTGCTGGTGGTGTAGTTGGTGATTCTTGAGTTGCTGATCCAGCATTACTCAGAGATCTGTGCTTAAGGCGTAGTTTGTGCGGTAGTGCTGTACCTTTGACCTCTGCTTGACTGTCTCTGCTTTGGCTTTGTGGGGTCGAATTTGGCCCTCCAGCCAAAGGGGATTGCTGGTGATAACTGCCAGTTTCAGGACAAAATGAAGATGGGCACTCATCATCAGTGGATGCATCTTTGTCAGAATTGCGGGGATCACCATCACTTAAGGAGGTGTCATTTCCTGAGTGACCATGATAGTACCCTTCTTTCCTGGGACCTCCTTCATAACTCAGTACTGGAGGCTCCTCATCCTGTGCGCTGTCACAGTGGTACAGATCTTCACCCCCTTGTCTGCAAAGGTCTGGTGCCATAGTCTCAGCCTTCTGACAACTAGCCACAAGCTGCTGATGTTGGGCCCTGTATGCTGGTTTCATTGCTGCTTCTCCATCTAAGTATTCATAAGGCAGAGTGTCTAAAGTCTTACTTTCATGCTGACTGGTTGCCTCTGATAGGCTTTCAGTGCTTTTGGTAGCTCGCTCTGTAGGTTGGAGTAGGACCTGTGACAGTCTCTGTTGAGAGATTTCCTGAGGTCTTGAACTCTCTACAGGATATGAGACACTGCTAGGGCGATATAAGATAACACTTCTTTGAGCAGTTTGCACTGGAGGCGCAGAAGCACTGACTACAGTCTCTTGGTGCTGAGGCTGCTGTTGGTGGCTGTGATATCCTGATTGAAAGGTATGTGTTGTGGACAAATCACGAGAGATGTTGAACATAATTGGTGTGGTCGTGTTATTTGCAATGTCCATGTCTATCCCTGGCCCTTCCTGCTTGATATCATAGTTCATTGGCTCTGGACTGTCACGGGAAGAACCATCAGACATATCTGAGAGAGAACCTCTAGGAGAGTACTTAACTAACTGTGCAAGTCCCTCACCCCGGACAGACAGCTCAGTCTCTGAAGAATCAGAGTTCATCACTTGGGAGCCACTAGAGTAGCCTTGGTAGAAATGACTGGAAGAAGAGGAAGAGCAAGTAGAACTTCCATTCATTGTTCCTCCAATTTGCTGGCTCTTCTCCATGTAGGAGGCTGCACTGATGAGGCCAAATCTGAGTTTCAGCTGCAGGAGTTCTGTTTTTAGACGTACATTCTCATCATTCAGTGCAATAACCCTATTCTCCAAAACCATGTCATTGAGTCTCCGTTTTTCCCGGGAGCGTTTAGCTGCTTCATTGTTCTTGCGGCGTTTCTCCCAGTAGGAGGCATCTTTCTTCTCATCGGAGATAAACTCACGCTTGCGCCGGCAGGTCATGTTTGGCTTGGCTTTTAAATGTCGGACAGAACGAGGGTTGCCCTTGGGTGAAGGAATAGTGTTGTTATAGCCTGAGAAAGTTTCTCTATTCTCTATGGTTTTGCCTACACTGGAATTTACTGGGCTTTGTGAGTTCAAGCTTTCCATTATTCTTTAGAGGAATCCAGTTTGGAATCTCCTTGCTACCATCAGAAATGGTTACTGATGGGAATATTAGGGATGGGGTGGAGGGGAAAGGTGGTTATCAAAATGGCTGTAAAGTCTCCACCTTTTAGTAGTGTTGAATGTTTGACTAAGTAGCTGGATCAGCAAAAATCTTATGAGGAATTTTAGCTGCAGTCAGGGTCAACCTCATTGATTTTGCATTTGAAGTTCCTAAATAAAAATAAGTAATAGTCTTTGTTAAGTGTCCAGATTGGCTAAAAATATCAAAAATAGGCGAGCCTCTGTGACAGTTTCCTGCATTTAACTAGGGTTAATCATCCAGTGCACGCCCAAACCAGCCACTCCAACAGCCAATGGGATAAACAGGGCAGAAAAAGGAGAAAAGTTCTTGAAGTCTTAAGAATGTGAAGCTATTAGCTTAGGGCCAATGTGACCTGTTCTTTTTGCTTGTTTTCAGGGTTCTGTTTTTTTTTAACCACTTTTCAACAAGGCTATGTTAATAAGCTGGCAGAATCAGACTCCAGTGCTCGAGGCGTATTGCAGGATGTAGGTCACTCAGTCTGTCTCAGCTTGTCAGACAGTGGGGAGGGGTGCAACCTCTATCTGAGCCTCCAGATGGCTATGTGTTAGAAAGCTGTGGACACAAAACCAAAAACATATATCTGTTAATCCCTTGAGAAGAAAATAAACACTCAGTCTTTAACTTTTTTGGTCATTTTTTCAGTGAGAAAAAACTCTCCATTCCTCCCAGAACATCTAGAGATATCATGGATTTCGGAATTAGGAATGATATATATATATAATTATTGGGAGATCCTCACCTAATCCTGTGCTTAGCATGTCTGGCTTTAGTTGGATGGTCACCCATGGCAACCCTCAATAGTCTCTTGTCCTGTATAACCACTGTCTGATCTTTTAGCCTTGTTATTGATCTGCTGTTTCTGTGACCCATGACCTCTGTTCTCCGTCTAAATGTTCCCTATTAGGAGGTAGTGCTAACAAAAGAGAGTTTGCAGAAATAAAAAATAGACAACACTGTCTTAGTAACTCTGTTTTAATTCCTACACCTTGACATCCCTTAAATCCATTTGTTTGACTCACCAATTTACAGCATTAATCTTCCTTGTGCAAAATTCCCCTACAGGATTGAGAGCTGTGACCAAAACTGCATGTCTGGCAAGCATTAGCAATGAGCACATGATTTGTTTTTACATTCTGAAACACTAGCCTGTATTACATCACTGAGAGTGGGGAAATCAAAACAAGGCTGAAGTATATGCTTTTTGAAACATTAACATGTTACTGTTTCTCTTTTTTGAGTGCACAGTCTAAATAATCTAGTCAAGAGATCTGGTAACGTGTAATAGATTTCAACAGATCTTACAGGTATGACCATGTACAGTTTCCTATGTATGTATGGGTCAATGAATAGATTCCAAAACACCCAGACAGGAAAAAACAAAAACCAGGCAGGCTGAGTGTGGTTATTTTCTGGGCATAAATCACTAAATTGCTATCAGATGGCAGTTGATGAAGGGCAAGATATATTTGCTTAACAATGAAGAACAGGCAAGAATCTCGCTTATGAATTACTCAGTTGAAAGGCCTAGACAGGCCCCACTGCCTGTGTTTGGAAAAGGGTGACAAGGGAATGTTTTGTCAACTTAACCAACACACTGGGAGGTAACAAAGTCCCACCTGGCCAGAGCAAGCTCTGTGGAAAACATAATGCAAGTGATTTTGACTTTACATCTGCTATTTTCCTACTTCTGACGTCATATAATGGCAGAAACACAGTTGCTTGTTGTGTCATATTGGTTTTCAAAAGGACACACTCACACTTCTTAATTTAATACCTCCTAAGAAACCTAAAGGCACAGATAGATCACAATATAGGACTTGCTGCAATTAAATAATATTCTTTTGACTTTATAATCTCATGACCTGGGAACCATTTCTTTGGCATTGTCGTCTCAGAGTATGTGACAACATTATTTACCTGGAAATAAATTCTCTCAAATTGGTCAAACTTTAAAAATCTTGTCTCATCTGGTAAGAAATGTATAGCTAGAAAAGGCTGATAATGAGCAGCAAGTGAATATAACACCAAAATTGTTCAGGTTTAAGACTAATCTGCGGTTTTTCTGTTAAACTTTTATAAACATGTTACAGCTCACAAGAGTTTATGGGTAGTGAGGTTAAATAGAGAGATGCCACACAAGTATTATACACTGGCTAATCTAATATTCAGCGCTTAGATCCCTGGAGCCACAGAACTAAGTGTTAAAGAAAGAGAGACTTTCTCCCTTGCTGGCCCACTAACCCAGAAACTGGGCAGCGCGTGAGACAAGGCTGTGCTCAAATATAGGTCAGGAATGCTTCAGCAAGAGCTGGAGCTAGGAAACGGGTGGGAGGGGTCAGATATTTAGCTAAAAATAGAGGGAGGTGAGAAAAAGATTCAGGGAGACTGAGACATAGAACGAGTCAGACAAAGAGGAAAGCAGGGAGGGGAAAAATAACGGTTCATAGATGACTGCAGTCAGAGGACAGACTTGAATGCTGGCAGTGCTAACAAAGGGCTACACCACTATCTCCATAGGAGTGATAATGAAGTGATTTATGTATATGTAAACATTGCCCAACTGTGCACGTCACTTCCATTTGGCTTACCAAATTTGACCAAATGATAATACATTATGTTCACAAATGCTATTGCTGGTTATGAAAGTAAAGGATCCTTCTGGGAAGATCTATTTTTCTAGAAATAAATAATGTAGCTTTGTAGCCCAATTTTAAAAAAAATATCAAATACAAATGGTTGATGCAAGCAACTACTTAACAATATACCACTGTAAAAAAAAAAATGAAACCACTTTAAGACCAGGTTAGGTTTTCCCAAAGTGAAAGTGCAGATCAAGGATTAGACATCATTAATGGTGAGTGAGACAAAGGATCTTGCGCTTCTTGATAATTTGGGGGTGGGTGGGTGGGTGGTCAAACAATAGATAAATCCAGAATCATATTAATAATGTGGTGATCACCTCTGATAACAGTCCTATGTTCACTTTTTGTAGTGGGGATGTTCAGTGTTTTGCAGTCTTACAGACACAGAAAAGAGACTGCTGTAGTCAAAGGTTGGGGCGAGGCATGGAAACTAAATCGGTGCAGTCGCTGCACGTGTTGCTTTGGGGTTTCTTTTAAATAATGGAAATAGCAACGGCCAAGCTCCTGACCCCATGGGTAAAATTATAACTGTCATGTGGGGTGGGGGGTTTAAATCCTGTGGTTGGTCCCATCTTCTCTTAAAAAAGGACAATTCATGCCTGCTGCTTTCAGATGATTTGAGTTTTGTGGATCTCTCAGACATGCAGTGTCATTTAGTTGACATTTTCCATTGTTAAATCCATCAATATTATACTTTTGCTCTTTATTTACTGACTTCAAATGCTGACTGCACAGAAGGAGGTAATCAAGCTCAAACAGATCATGCTGATTTGGGAAAAAAAAATTGCCATCCTGTTTTTTTGGTTAGTGTTTGATTAGATGA
>NC_030417.2:25914646-25947146 GCF_001660625.3 Ictalurus punctatus
GGAGAGGCTTGTAGGAGGGGAGCTATGATCCCTCTGACACTATACTAATTCAAAACCTGAAGATATGAAAATAGTGTATGTGTTTAATAATTAGTGTGTTTTTGTTGTTGTTGTTGTTGTTGTTGTTTTTGTGTGTGTTACTACACAGGCTATAAAATTGTAAAATGACCACCCACTTAACCACAAAGATTAAAGCTGAGAGTTCACGTGCTTTGTCAGTCAGGATCTGGACAAGGAATTAGGTAGAGAAGAACTGCTAGGCCACCAATAACAACCTATGCTATTAACATGTACCAGGGAGCATGTCTTCTGTGAGTGTTTGGATCCTGTATACCCATGGGCTTGACTCACTGCATTGTTGCCCACTTACTGTTAGGCAATATGTGCAAGGTAAAACAGTGAAGCCATATTTTTTCATAGGCAAGTATTATTTGCAAATCAAGCACTCAGCAATATTATGCATGTGAATACAATGTATCAAAGATGTATTTAACTGTCTGGAGTCTGTCTGCTGAAGCTAGTTTAATCACCAGAAATAACCATAGGTCTTTAATGGCAAATTATATAACAAGCACCAACAAGACCTCCATTACTTTTGTAAGCAAGCCACTGAACAATTAAATCTGCACCCTCCCCTTGTTGTGACTCATGAATGCCTGTGAGGAAAATAAAACTTAAGTAGCATCCTATCTCAAATTATGGTCTGATGACACCTCAACACAAAGATGATGGATTTATTTTAAACTGCATGGGTCTGGTAATTACAGTATTTGACCATCTTTTATGTTTTCATAAAGCTATCCTGTCCATCACAGCTCAGTTTAAGACTGAAAGCTCTATAGGCTATTTTATGCATCCATCATTTTTTTTAAAACCCTCTTGGCTTTTATTTCTTTTGTCTGTCAGTGGTGGCATTCATGGCAGCATTGCGATGGAATTGAACTTGCCAATTCTCTTGCTCCCCCTTCTTCTCATTGGTCCCGCCCACTTCCCCCATGTACCCCACCCTACCCCACCCAGCTTCGTGGGTAGGCGGTTCCCATGGTAACTGTCACCAAGCCTGCCTAGTAACAGCCATTGTCTCATGCTGCATAAAGGGTGAAGGGGGTCGGATGAGCGAAGAAGCTCAGGATTTTGTGTGTGTGTCTGTGTGTGTGTGTCTGTGTGTCTGTGTGTGTGTGATGATGGGAGCCAGTGGGATTTTCATTAAAACAAGCTCTTTTACCTGATCTCAACTGCCACTCAATACTTGGCACTCCAGAATGACCTAATTTTACATTAAGCTGGGCTATCCCCCAAATGGAAGATTTACTCAGCAGCAATGGTCACATTTCATAGATTGGCCCTCATTTTAGGATGTGACTTATTGAGAACCCCTATGGTTTTCATGTTCTTTCACAGGAACATGAGAGTGTTTAGTGTATCACATTGTTGACTAGAATAAAATTAGCCTTGTATTCTTCTAAATCTGTGACATGATATGCTGATTTCCTGATATGAGTGTGAGCAATGTGTTACATTTAAGGAACACATTTACAGAAACAATGTGCCCTTAGTTTCACACTATCTTTTGTCATTTTGCACCATTCATATTTAATAAAATGGGAAATGTGTAAAGACCTTACCATTTCAGTTTCTGTGAAAGATTATATTAAAAACAAAAAACAAAACAAACAAACAAACAAAAAAACGATCATTGTTAGTCTGCGGTAACACGGGTTTATACTTTAATTGCTTTGTTCACGCTGTAATTGGGCTTTATGTAGAATCAGTCATTCCATATATTAATTAAATGACTTTAAAATCATATGATAAGCGCTGCATTACATCAACTGTTCAACGTCCGAGCTAAGGAATAATAAAA
Organism: Ictalurus punctatus; assembly: GCF_001660625.3. Lineage (NCBI taxonomy): Eukaryota > Metazoa > Chordata > Actinopteri > Siluriformes > Ictaluridae > Ictalurus > Ictalurus punctatus. The sequence continues at coordinate 25,916,511 of NC_030417.2, forward strand.
GAATTACGTAATTGCTGCCCTCTTGTGGATGAAGAATATGTTTGTAGAAATTAATCCTGATTATGGATAACACTTCCCTGCCATATACAAGTTTTTAAACAACTATGTTGGAATACTTATCCTATGGTCGTGGAAAACATGTTACTGTGTTTCAGATAGGGCAAATTATAGGCCTAGCATCAAGCAAAGAAAACAGCTAAGGAGATTGATGAAATGCCTGGAATTGGGTTAAGAACTGTCCAACACATTATTAAAACCTGGAAGGAGAGTGGTGATCTGTGAACTTTGAGGATGAAATGTGGTCAGAAAAATGAATGTTCAAAATCTTGAAGACCGGAGATGTTTAAAATACTTGGTGAAGTCACACAGTAGAACTCAGTCTTATGTTTAATAGTGAAAGTAAGAGCATTTCCACATGCACAATGCGACGAGAGCTTACAGGATTGGGACTAAACAGCTATGTGGCCTAATCAGTGTGAGGGCAATCAGATAAAGACGCCTTCAATTTGCTAGGGAGCATAACTGTGGGGCAATGGACAAAGGTTATGTGGTCTGATCATTCCAGATTTACCCTATTCCAAAGCAATGAGTGCATCAGGGTAAGATGGGAAGCACATAAAGCGATGCACCCATCATGCATAATGCCTACTGTACAAGCCTCTGGAGGAAGTGTTATGACCTGGGGTTGCTTCAGTTGGTCAGGTATTAGGCCCAGCAACATTATGTGGCAATAAATTAAAGTTAGCTGAGGACCTGAATCTACTGCATGAACAGGTTATCATATCAACTGATCTTTTGTCCCTTGACAGCACAGGCATATTCCAGGATAACAATACCAAGATGCATCAGGCTCAAATTGTGAAAGAGTGGTTCAGGGAGCATGAGGAATCATTTTCACACAGGAATTGGCCACTACAGAGTCCTGACTTGAACTCCATTGAAAGGCTTTGGGATGTGCTAGAAAAGACTTTATGGAGTGGTTAGACTCTCCCGTCCTCAATACGAAATCTCAGACCAAAAATGAATGTAACTCTGGATGGGAATAAATGTTGTGACATTGCGCAAGGTTGTCGAAACAATGCCATGATGAATGTGTGCTGTAATCAAAGCTAAATGTGGTGCAATGAAATTTTAGAGGTTGCAACTTTTTTTTTTGGCCAGGGAGTGTATATCATCAGTCTGGCTGACTTTTCAGTCCTGGTTGTGTGTAGTTAATGTGTTCAAGTGCTGTTACACACTTCATAGTTTTTGGATTTACTGTAGATTGACAGTCATCAATGTTGTGTAACCAGCTTTAGTTTGGATGAACTGTATATAGTAGATAGATAACGGAGTTACTATTCAGTTCATAAATTAGAATAAAAAAACTGCTTAGGCCATTCAGTTCTATTTTAATTTGAGAAGGATCTCCATATGGTGCATGTTTTCAGTCTGGCTCTTTTTAGAATCAAAAATTAGCTGTGAATATTTGTTCCTAAATACAGTATCTCACAAAAGTGAGTACACCCCTCACATTTTTGTAAATATTTGATTATATCTTTTAATGTGACAACACTGAAGAAAGGACAGTTTGCTACAATGTAAAACAGTGAGTGTACAGCTTGTGTAACAGTGTAAATTTGCTGTACCCTCAAAATAACTCAGCACACAGCCATTAATGTCTAAACCACTGGCAACAAAAGTGAGCACACCCCTAAGTGAAAATGTCCAAATTGGGCCCAAAGTGTCAATATTTTGTGTGGCCACCATTATTTTCCAGCACTGCCTTAACCCTCTTGGGCATAGAGTTCACCAGAGCTTCACAGGTTGCCACTGGAGTACTCTTCCACTCCTCCATGACAACATCAAAGAGCTGGTGGATGTTAGAGACCTTGTGCTCCTCCACCTTCCATTTGAGAATGCCCCACAGATGCTCAATAGGATTTAGGTCTGGAGACATGCTTGGCCAGTCTATCACCTTCACCCTCAGCTTCTTTAGCAAGGCAGTGGTCATCTTGGAGGTCTGTTTGGGGTCGTTATCATGCTGGAATACTGCATACTGATCATGCTCTGCTTCAGTATGTCACAGTACATGCTGGCATTCATGGTTCCCTCAGTGAACTGTAGCTCCCCAGTGCCGGCAGCACTCATGCAGCCCCAGACCATGACACTCCCACCACCATGTTTGACTATAGGCAAGACACATTTGTCTTCCACATTTGTACCCCTCACCTGGTTGCCGCCACACACGCTTGACACCATCTGAACCAACTAAGTTTATCTTGGTCTCATCAGACCACAGGACATGGTTCCAGTAATCCATGTCCTTAGTCTGCTTGTCTTCAGCAAACTGCGGGCTTTCTTGTGCATCATCTTTAGAAGAGGCTTCCTTCTGGGACGACAGCCATGCAGACCAATTTGATGCAGTGTGTGACGTATGGTCTGAGCACTGACAGGCTGACCCCCCCACCCCTTCAACCTCTGCAGCAATGCTGGCAGCACTCATACGTCTATTGCCCAAAGACAACCTCTGGATATGACGCTGAGCATGTGCACTCAACTTCTTTGGTCGACCATTGCGAGACCTTTTCTGAGTGGAACTTGTCCTGTTAAACTGCTGTATGGTCTTGGCCACCGTGCTGCAGCTCAGTGTCAGGGTCTTACAATCTTCTTATAGCCTAGGCCATCTTTATGTAGAGCAACAATTCTTTTTTTGAGATCCTCAGAGAGTTCTTTGCCATGAGGTGCCATGTTGAACTTCCAGTGACCAGTATGAGGGAGTGTGAGAGCGATGACACCAAATTTAACACACCTGCTCCCCATTCACACCTGAGACCTTGTAACACTAACAAGTCACATGACACAGGGGAGGGAAAATGGGATATTGGGTCCAATTTGAACGTTTTCACTTAGGGGTGTACTCACGTTTGTTGCCAGCAGTTTAGACATTAATGGCTGTGTGTTATTTTGAGGGGACAGCAAATTAAGATGTACACTCATTTCTTCAGTGTTGTCACATTAAAAGATATAATCAAATATTTACAAAAATGTGAGGGGTGTACTCACTTTTGTGAGATACTGTATATATTAAAGGCTGTACATGGAATAACCTCTGAACTCCTGAGAGTAATGCTTGCTATACTTCATACAGCAATTTAAGAGTTAAGATGAATACGATGTTTTTCTTACAGGCAATTCTTTGTGCAACAAACTGTTTAATCTTACTGTGACATCATTTGTGAATCATCTTCCAAGAAGTCTAGGTGCTACCACCCATACATCAGAAAATCCCAGGAATAAATGCAATTATTCTGCTGTGGTGACTTCCAGTAAAAGATTGTTTGGATAAATGCGTGAGTGTCTGGGTCCTGTTCAGTCCTGCAAGAGTTGTGTGATTGCCAAACACAGGTAAGGAGCCCTGCCAGTCAGTTAAAGCTGTGTTTCTGCCACAGGCTACATGCCAGCTAGCAGACCAGAGAACTTGAGCTATAACAAAAAGATCAGCTATAGAGGCACAAGGAGACATGGGAGCTTTATTAAAACGTCTTAAAAGACAGTGAGAGAGAGAGAGAGAGAGAGAGAGAGAGAGAGAGAGAGAGAGAGAGAGAGAGAGAGAGAGAGAGAGATTTTATTTTTCCATTCAAATTGTACTAGTAATCCACTACTACAAGTATATTTTCACTGCAGTTCAGTAGTTTTGGATTTTATTTGCTTACTTTTGGTCATTTTAATATGAAATCCAGTGCCATATATTCCATCTCAATTCCTTACTGTATATCCACCTACTGTACAGCACCGTAATTTCCATGAAGTAATCAGAAAGATATTCTTACATTAAGTTAATAAGTAGATCTGATTTATACATAGAAAAAAGATATACTATATATTATTTTGCATGTTTGATTGCAAAAAAGGAAATCTTTATATATGTTGTCAAATATTTATTCACATATAAAAACACGGAACACATATAAATAAGAACACACATAAACAAGGCAACACAGGGTTTTTTTTTTTTTTTTTAAAACAACCCACCATTATACACATTACAGTGTCTTAGTTACTAGTGACACACAGTTCTGATCTCAGATGGCAGTAACGAGCAGTATAAAGTGGGAAAAGACAGGAAAAGGCATTTGTGTGATGTGTTGGGCTTTGATACTGTGATGTTATGCATTTCAACAATTCATCATGATGAATCATGATACATCATAAAGTATTAATTTATTGTATTTTTTATGATGCTCTATGAAGTGACTGAGTTTAAGAAATGTGTTATATAAATATGTATTATTATTATTATTATTTATTATTATTATTATTATAATTATTATTATTATTATTATTATTATCATCATCGGATAGAATTTTACCTTAAATAATGGTAACATTAATTTTTTAAAATTCAATTCTATCTTAAATAATGTCAATGACGAAAATACTCCAGACCTATTTTTTTGTCTTTAATAATTTTTTTCTCCATTCTGTGAAAACTTGGAGCAGCCTTTAGTATTTCCATTTATATCTTCCCTTTTCAAATCTGCATGACAGATGTGTAATGGAGTAAAACTATAAGACAAACTATAACAGAATATTTGCCTGTAAACACAATCAGCACCAAATTAATATCCTATGCATTTTTCAAATCCACAAATCTGACATATAACAGCCGAGTTGACACTGAATACAGGAATGTTGTGTTCAATATGAATGATACACTTTGGTTTTGTGACCCACTGGAGTCTAGCAGTAATGTTGTTTTGTGTAGAGTGACTGAAGTGACATAGGTAAGAGCCTGCTGGTAGAGAAAGAAATGTTATCTCCCTAGTTTGAGGGGTTGTAGCACATACAGTGCTGTATCTTGATATCACACAACCCCTGCCTACTTTTATTGTCTTGTCCTGTCATGAAACTAGTTAAAGAAACTGGATAGTCTAGGAGTATACTGGCTACTACTAGAGTCATGGCAGTGCCCTAATATTCAGTTTCAACACTATTCTGAATAAAAAACCATGTGATTTATTGTTTATGGCTAGGTCTGGCTCAGAAAGACCAAGCTCCTTGTATTCAGTCTGTTGTAGAGAGCTGAGATCTTTAGTTCATTTTGGAGAGCTGCTCAGAGAAGAGCTTCTTGAGCTGTGCCACTTCCTCCCCAAGGTAGCTAAGCTGAGATTTGAGCATGCTGTTCTCAGCATGGAAAAATGCCTCGCTGTGGTTCCCATGTGGCTGACCACTGCTGCAACTGCCCATCGGGCCACCGTGATGATGAGGGAGAATTTTTCGAGATTCGTCTCCTTCACTCTGTGACCAGAGCCGAGCCCCATCACCCATGCCAAATGATAAATTATTTCTGGGGTTTTCCCGTCCTCCTGTGTGCTGCACAGGACTGCGTCTTTCATTGGAGTTCTCGTTATCGCAGCTGCCTGGACACTTGAAGCGTAATTTGTGTGGGAGGCTCTTCATACCTTCCAATGAGTCCCCATTTCCAGATGCTGTGGAGGTGTTCCCTGCTGAAACCTGTGCCACAAGAGTGTCAGGGGCAGGAGAGTGGTGATATTCGCAGCCCAACTCGTCAGATCTGTTTGGAGACAGTTTTCCATGATCGCTCAGACGGTCCTCAAAAAACACAGGACTTCCAACACTGGAGCCTCCAGGAGTTGAGAAGCCTGAGTCCTCTGACATGCTACTATTCTCCCTGATACCTCGTCCCACATGGAATACAGCCTGAGTGGAATTCGGATGGGGTACCATAGCAGTACTGGGGTGAAGCCCATCTTCGCGGAGTAGGTAATAATGTGAGTTGGCAGGTTGAGGAACAGACGGGGCAGTGGAGGTTAGTGGAAGGATGGGTGCATTCGAGGGTTCTTTGACCAAGCCATAGCGGTATTTGAGTGCTAGTAGTTCTGCTCTGAGCCTGGCATTCTCCTCAAGCAGTCCAAGTACACGGTTCTCTAGCACCATGTCATTGACACGCCGCTTCTCCCGTGAGCGCTTTGCTGCTTCATTGTTCTTCTTGCGCTTGTCCCAATACCCTTCATCTTTCTTCTCCTGGGGGATGAACTCACGCTTGCGCCTCAGTGTGCTTCCACCCGGGGTCACCTCTTTGCGTTTCAGTGCTGATGTGTGGCCTAATAGTGAGCGAGCCAGCAGACTGCTCGATGTAAGGATGGAGACAGCCTCCTCTGTGAAAGACATTGTGCTGCTCTGGGTTGCCACGTCTAATCCTAACATTCCTGTGCTCACAGCCTCCACAGCTGGCAGGACTCCCGCACTCTGCTCTCTCATTTCTTGAGATCCCTCTTCAAACATGCTTGAAGTAAAACTGTCAAGTCACACAAGTTTCTTTTTTAATTTAGGTCAGCTTCAGCTTTATTTGTATAACAGCACCACCTAGAGGCCAAACAGAGAGAGAGAGAGAGAGAGAGAGAGAGAGAGAGAGAGAGAGAGAGAGAGAGAGAGAGAGAGAGAGAGAGAGACCGCTTTAATCGTTACGTAAGATCGATTACAACACAATGTTATGTAACACAGAAGATGTTTCCAGTAAGGCAGAGTACATTTGTGCAACATGTCGTAATCGGTCCAAAAGACCTTCGGCTATATTTACTGCATGCCTGCTATCTCTTAAAGGCAAAGTCAGACTTTATCACAGAATGTTAAAAATTTTAATCTATCTATTGCTCTGTTTGTAAAGAGTGATATGCTGTTTTGGCAGCACTTTTTTTTCTACGTGTAATAGAATAGATGTCTATACTACTGCTGTTCATTTGGGGTTTAGAGACAAGAGCCAAAGATCACTGAACCTGAGCTGAGTGCATGACGTTACTCTGTAATGCAGAAAAGTGACTTCTAGGAATTGTGCTGACCTTAACACAGAACACAGTGTGTCCCAGTGACTGGGTTTACTGCAAGTAAACAAGTAGCTATCAGACAATGCAGAGACATAATCACTATAACAGCCACTGATAATCGAGACCACAAGGGTATTCAACATACACGTACTGAAGATAGCCTAGACAAAGTTTTCACATATCGGCTATTTTATGCCTTTATTCTTTCAAGCCAAAAACAACGACACAAAATTATTTATTGTCCAAATGCAAACATCTGTGAAGATTTATTTTTTATTTATTTATTTGCCAGGATCATCTCTGTGCCACATGACATTCCTGCACTAAAATATAGCCTATAGTTTGTTTTGGTATAAAGTCATGAGCATGTTAATGGGATTAGTGGCACTGCCTCAACGCTGCGTGTCACACATACTAAACATATCACTGATATAAGTTATATGCTTGATTTATTTGGTTTACATAGCCTACTTAAATAATTTGGGTCCTCATTAAAACATCTGTATTTTTTGCGAATGCGAGAAAATACAGCAGTAGCATAATTTGCGCTTTACGCACGAGATTTTCTTGGCAATGCATCACAACGTGCATTTTGCAAAATTGTCAAATCCTGTCTGTTAAAGTTCCAGAATATTAAAGTCCACCCCCCCCCAAAAAAATAAAAATAAATAAATAAATAAATAAATAAATAAATCAGTGTCAAGTCTGTTAATATTTGTCCTTACCTTTAAAATGATCTCATGAGTCTTGTCCAGGAAAAAATCAGAGGTCAAAACGAAAAGCGTCTGCGTCCAAGTGAAGGCAGTTTTTTCTTCCAATGGATTTGAGGATTTAAGATGTTAAATGTGTCATCCGATGTAAAATGTTACAGAATGTCATCTGTCGTGCTGCTACCTTTCCTGGCTCGTTCGTGGTCTGTTTGAACGCCACAGCTCCTATTTGTAGCTTTGCAAGTGGAGTTCAGCCGAGGACGCTGCCTATCCTTGTCTGAACCAGCGGATCTTCAATGAGTCGGTTCACTTTTTTTGAACGATTCGTTTAAGTAAGTCGGGAGATTCGATTCTCAAGAGCAAACGTCTGTGCGCGCGCGTGTGTGACATATTTTCATATGACTTCTACGCATATGATTGTATTGTTCATGTATTATTCATGATACATGTAGCTTCGAAATTCAGGAGTTCTCAGATTTAGGGGTTCTAAGCCAGCGAGCAAGTTTTGGAAAACCTACAGACCCACATGATTTTTAATAAACATAATCACGTTGGCTTAGAGGTTAGCACGTTTAACTCTCAGCGCCAGGGTTGAGGGTTTGATTCCCACTGCGACCCTATGTGTGTGTGGAGTTTGCATATTCTCCCCTTGTTTTTGCCTCCCCCAGTCCAAGGACATGCATGGTCGGCTGAATGGGTGTGTGAATGGGCCCTGATGGATTGGCACCCGGACCAGCGTGTCCCCCTGGGATAAGTTCCCTGTGACCCAGTAAGCAAAGCAGTACAGAAAATGGATGGATAATCACATTAGGTAAATATGGGAATAGGGTCTCTTGTTTACTGTATATACACCGATCAGGCACCTGTCAAGAGGTGTTGGAAGCAGGAAAAATGGGTAAGGATCTAAGGGCCACATTGTGACGGTTAGATGACTGGGTCAGGGCATCTCCAAAATGGCAGGTCTTGTGGGGTGTTTCGGGTACGCAGTGGTACCAAAAGTGGTTCAAGTAAGGACAACCAGTGAACCGGTGATCGGGTCATGGGCAACCAAAGCTCACTGATGTGCATGGGAAGTGAAGGCTAGCCCGTCTGGTCCGATTCCACAGAAGAGCTACTGCAGCACAAATAGCTGGTGTGGGGCTGCAGATTGCAGACCAGTCAGAGTGCCCATGCTGACCGCTGTCCACTGCCGAAAGTGCTTACAATGAGGACGTGAGCATCTGGTCTGATAAATCACGTTTTCTTTTACATCATGTGGATGCCCAGGTGTTTGTTGCATGTGTTTTGCTTACTTGGGGAAGAGATGGCACCAGGATGGACTATGAGAAGAAGGCAAGCTGGTGGAGGCAGTCTGATGCTCTGGGCAATGTTCTGTTGGGAAACCTTGGGTCCTGGCATTCATGTGGATTTGTCACGTACCACCTACCTAAACATTGCTGCACACCAAGTACACCCCTTTATGGCAACAGTATTCCTTAATGGCAGCGGCCTCTTTCAGCAGGATACTGGCACACTGCAAAAATTGTTCAGGAATGGTTTGAGGAACATGACAAAGCATTCAAGGTGTTGATTAACCCTAGATTCTTGCAGAATCAGCTAAATCTTAATACTGTTAACAAAATAAGAGGGTTCATAAAAATCCCATGTTGGTTTTTATTTAGTACTGTCCTGAATAAGCTATTTCACACAACAGATGCTTACATATACTTCACAAGACAAGATATTAGCTGAATTGATCAAAATTACCCCCAAGTTTACACACCCTTGATTCTTAATTATTTCACCCGTGTGTCATTGCCTGGATCAATTATGATTGCTTTTTTGTTTTGTGAGAGCTGTTCATGAGTCCCTTGTTTGTCCTGATCAGTTAAAATGCCCACTGTTCTTCAGAAAAATCCTCCAGGTCCTGCGCATTCTTTTGTTTTCCAGCATATCTGCATATTTGACCCCTTTCCAACAGTGGCTATATGACATTGAGATCCATCTTTTCACACTGAGGACAACTGAGTGACTCGTACACAACTATCACAAAAGGTGAAAACATTCACTGATGCTCAAGAAGCAAGAAGCTGTGCAGCTCTCCAAAATGAACGAAAGATCTCAGCTCTCTACAACAGACTGAATACAGGGAGCTTGGTCTTTCTGAGCCAGGGGGATATAAACCTTTGAACAAGATGATGGGTGTAAATTGTTAGTATTTTGTTTTCTGGGAGACATGTAATAATCTTATTTAGCATCTGACGGGCAGTACTAAATGAAAAAAAAAACAGATCTTTAAGCAAAATAATAACAATTTATGACCTGTCCATTAGTTACCAAATCTGTACTGATGTGAGAGCAAGTTATTTAAGTGTGTGTGTGTGTCTGTGTTTATTAACTGTGATAATACTTGCTTACCTCATGTTCAACCACATTATTATTCTTAGATACTTAACCACAGTGGATCCAGTAGCAAGTGATGTAACAGCGTGTATTATTTCTGTAAAGCTGCTTTGTGGCAATATGTATTGTTATAGTGCTATACAGATAAAGTTTAACTGAAAAATTGCTAAATTAAAACTGTATGACCTCAATTATATATGTTAATAATTCATCAGTACGGGGGCACAGTGGCTTAATGGTTAGCACATTTGCCTCACACCTCCAGGGATGAGGCTCAAATCCCGCCTCCACCCTGTGTGCCGTGGAGTTTGCATGTTTTCCCTGTGCTTTGGGGGTTTCCTCCCTCAGTCTAAAGACACGTGTTGTAAGCTGATTGGCTTTCCACTGTCCATATTCCATTGTTCAAATTGTTCATAGTGTGTGAATGTGTGTGCAATTGTGCCCTGTGATGGGTTGGCACCCTGCCCAGGGTGTCCGCCAGTTCCCTGGCATAGGCTCCAGGCTTCCCGCAATCCTGTGTAGGATGTAGGTAAATGGTCTGAACTTACATAGCACTTTTATCCAAAGCACTTTACACTGTGTCTCATTCACACACCAATGGTAACAGAACTGCCATGCAAGGCGCTAAATTGCCATCGTGAGCAACTTAGGGTTCAGTGTCTTGCCCATGGACACTTTGGTTTGTGGAGTCATGTGGGCTGGGAATCGAACCACCAACCCTATGATTAGTGGACAACTTGCCCTACCACCTGAGCCACAATAAGCAGTATGGAAAAATGGATGGAACTCATCAGTACATTAAGGAGGAATGTGGACACTAAGAAGGTATGCTTTACCTGCTAAATTACAGATTTTAAAGCTATTGATGATTTGGATACTTTTTTTGAATAACATCTGAATCTCAGCATCTTCACAAAAACTACTAATTTAACCAACACAAAATGAACAGACTCCAAAAAAAGTTATCCTTTAATACATTGTTTTCTAACCCAGCGGCACATATTCTGCTGTAGATGAGAATGTTTTCCCCAGCCTTCCACACTGGTAAAGCAGTTACACTAGAGTTTGTCCCCATCTGCCCTCTAGCATGGGTTTACCAGTTCATGTGGGAAAACAGATAATCCCTATAAGCCTTCCCACTCTCTTTCACCATCCCTAAGCTTTCACAACCCGTTTACAGTATTACTTTATTCATTATGTTTTTCCTTTCCACACAGATCCATATATACATCTGTTTTCAATAAGCCTATATGCACTCACGCTTACCCACTCAGTACAGTGTGTTCATACATGTCTTTCTCACTTGGCGGTCTCTCTCTCTCTTTTCACCTTCTGTGCCTGCAAAATAAGCGTATGGTCAGAAATCAAGCTATTTGATTCTTAAGAAGAAATAATGTGTGTAATGCCAAAGGAAATGAAAGTGGGATCAGTTAAGGTAGAACAACATCTCGCTGAACTTTTTAATATTTTAATGAATGAAGAAACTTGATGTGTTTTTTTGTAATTGATATTTCAAGTAAGTGTCAACCCATTTTCTTAAACCTTTTTATGGATATATGCACTTGTGGAGAGTAACAGTCATGGTTTTTCAGTTAAATGCATTTAAAATGGTTCTCGACATCACACACTGCTCAGTTCGTTTGAGTGGGCGTATGCTGGAGAGTATGCACAGATGTGCTGGGTGTGTTTATACTGTAGGGGCTTATCGTTATATTTGTGAACTTTCTCTACAGGGTTTGAAGAGATATTATATCTGGATATAAATAGTGTATGACTCACTTAGAGGAACCTAGTGTCCGGCCTGCATAACTGGACCCTCAGATCTCTTACACACATACACATACGCGCACACACACACACACACACACACACACACACACACACACACACACACACACACACACACAGCTCACTAGAAGCATGCTTCTGTAAATAATCAATAATCATTTCTTTAAGTTCCACTGTAATCATATCGATTAGTGTCGATTCACACAGGCAATTAAGAAAGAAAAATAGTGTTTGCAGCTGTTAGGAACATGAGACCTAGGACAGCTCTTCCTTCCTCATCTTTCTATTCCTGGATCCGAAAGTACGTCAACATGTTGCTATGGCAACCGCTGCCAGTTGCTAGGAAGTGGTTGCGTGGAGCTTTATGAAATAATCATAAAGCACTCAAAAGGAACATCAACAAAAATCTTTTTTCTAGTTTTGAGCAGAGAAGTTCTAAAAAAAAGATTATAAATACCCTGCATACATTAAAAAAGAAACACAAGCAAGTAAAGGTTGAGGATTGTATTTGATGTTCTCATATAACAAAGTTTTTGTTAAGGCTTTGACTCATGGATACCTGAGTGTTTTCTTTAGTTAGGCATAGGTAAAATATATTATTGTGTGAGCTGGAGATGATGTGGAACAGCCTGTTCAGACATGAACACGTCATTAGGTTAAGGCTTTACCACGTAATGTAATAAACACCTCACACACAATCACACTCAGCAGACATGTAATGCTGATCATTGCTTCACTCACAGATTGAAAATTTTAATTTTATTTGGTTTAAGTGGTATCTGGACAGAGAAGATTGATTTATGTTTAAAAGAAAAACATTAATTAATTTATTTGTTTGTTTGTTTATTTATAGTTTTGGAGTTTTAATAGCCAAGCGTAGCAAGTAAGGTTCCTTTAGACTTTGCATTATGCTTAATAGATTAGAAATGATCTGACTACATTCATCACTCCCTGTTTGTTCTCACATGGCAGGCTGCCTTAATAGGTGGCTTATGGCAGGAGAGGGATTTGTGTTGTTCATGCATGAGAACACTCATCCTTCACATATTGTGTGTGTGTGTACATGTTTTTATATCATGTTGGAGACTAAATATCCCCACTAGTATAACAATATCTGACAATTCTGACCTTTTGGAGACATTTGTCTGGTTCTTAGGAGCAAAACTGCTTTTAATTTTTCTTTCTGTATTACTTTTTCCACTCAGTATACAAAAATGTCAGCCAAAAAGGAAAAATGGTTTCCATTTGGTTACTAAGGTTATGGTTATGGTTATATTTATGTGTAGGCAAAGCATTAATAATTATGTCAATGGAAGTTCCTTACAATGACAGTAAGACATGTGTGTGTGAACAAAAATGGGAGAGAGACAATGCCTAGGTTTACATAACCCCAGCTGTGTAGCTTGTGTAATGCATTCATAATCTTTGGGACAGGACAGATATAGATGACCTACTTCTCAATTTCATGCGTGTTTGGGGTTTAGTGTCAGAACATTTAGCATTTTTCAGCAGTGCCTGGAAGTGTTTCACTTTGTAAGTCTTAACAAGAGAAGAGTAAGGTAGAATGGCAAAGGACTGATTGAAGAAATGATTTTACGATGGGGAAGAGATTTTTAGGTCTTTAGGACACATACACCTGTTCAAACAGCTCAAAATCTTGAGCCATTCAGATTAAAATGCCCAAACACTAGTTTACATTCTTTTAAACACTGCAGTTGCATAATATGGCATGCCGAATGAATGTTACCATTTTTGGATGTAGCATTTTGAAAAGCAGAGAATAGTATGTTCACTCCAGAAGAATGCCAAATGAACAGTCATGCCTAACCTTGAGAAGCAAGCAAATGCCAAATACTTTCAAATGATCTAGACCTTCTGCCAGATGGACTCTGTTTATATTGAATTACCTAAATGGGGAAGTCAATTTGATTATAGGCGTGCATCAGTGTACCTCACATGGTGTAATATTTTACATTCTCTAAGCCAGGTTGTTTTGAACTGACCAGAAAATGTGAGGAAGGTTAATAAAGCAGCAGAACATTATGACTTTAATAAAATACAGGATTATGATAATTGGAATAATGTAATTAAGCAGATAGCCTAGCGAAAAATAAATGCACCTAATTGTATTTCAGTTTGTAAATATACTAACAAATTTGTGTAATCAAATATAATGTCTTCCAATCAAATGTTCTTAAATAAAATATCTTAAAAGATTGCGACATAGTAAAATTTGAATACAGTATACTTAATATTGTAATGTAATATTTTATAAATACATTACTTTGAAATATACTTTTTAGATACTTATTTTCAAATACATTTCTTGTATATTCCGCATTTCTTTCATATTAATTATTGTATTATTTTATATAAATGATACATTTTAAAATGTATTTACTACTAAATATACATTGAAAATGCTTCTACATTTATGTTAATGAACTTACATTACATTTCCAATATGCTCAAAGTGCACTAGTAATGCAACTGTAATACTGCAATCTGAATTTTATATGTATTTTGTTCTATGTACATGGTTGATAAAAATACATAAAGCACATTCTACTTAAGTATAGTTCACTGTTATCATGGTTAAGCTATGCATTGATACATGTAGTTGTTTTTACATAAAAATATTAGTAAGTGTGTTAATCATGTAATCATTTGTGTGGTTGCAAATACAGGATGATTAGTGTACTAGTCCCCCCACCACTAGGTTAGACAGACAGACATGCAGGATGCAGGGCTGTAATACTACTGTAAATGTATTGAGCAGATTAAACATACTTAGCCTGACTCAAATGCGAGTCTGTGTCCCTCCCCATTCGGATGATGTTCCCAGAGTTCTCAGAAACAGCATACAGCAGTCTGTTCTTTCCCCTGAGTGCTTTAATTTGCTGATTTTTATCTCAATCCATCATTCCCTTTCAGCAATGCACATTCTTAAATGTTCACTCACTTCTAATCTAATATTGCCAAAGAGGATACACATGTAAAAGGTTGAGGGTTCCAGCCATACATGTCATGATACTAAAGGAATAAGCTACTTGCTGATTGCAGAATATGTCTGAGTATATATTTTTGTTTGGCATTTACTGTACAGTTCAGTCAGTTATAGCTGTCTGAATTCTTACTGTGGCCTGCACTAGAGGGCTATTTCATGTGTTTTTATGACAGCAGATTAGTGAAGTGGTGTTGTCTTTGCGTCCATTGTCTGGCAAAATTCTGGGCCAGAGGAAATCCAGGACTAACTGGCATATCTCACACTGAGAACAAAACCAGCCATTGACAAATGCCAGAACATGTTGTACCCATCTCTCACTGTCTAGATAAGAGCCAATAGAGTGCCATATGTTGGCATGTGAAAGTGATTGTGGGTTTTAGGAAAAAACAGATCTTAATTGCTAAACAGCTTCATCTGACTGTATGCCATTTTGTATTTGCAGGTCTGTGAGTTTCTGATTTCAGCCATTAATGTATTTTCCATTAACAAAATTTGTCATCATGTATGTTTCGATTGCTGAGCGCACGCACACACACACCCACACCCACACACACACACACACACACATACGCATAATGTGAAGAGAGTGAAGCTGTCCCTGAGCAGGAGCTTAAAGAATTTAATCCAAATGGACTCCTCAGCCTGATTTAACCCGTCAAGATGCTGGTGCTCTCAGCCAAGTCATGCTCTGATTAGCCGGTGGTAGTCATTGTCCCAGAATACTCCCCACTCTGAGAGGCTGACCTTACCTCACATTACCCAGCCTACTTTGCTCTACTCCCTCATCTAACTGTGTCTCTGCATGAGAACATTTTTTTGTAGAATATGGCCACATTCACAACCATTTATACTGTAGTTGAAGTAAATCTGTGAGCTGTGAGGCGCCAGCGTGACCAGCTGCACCACTGTGCACAACCAACATACAAAATGTTCTTCGAAAATAAAATTTAGACATTAGAGCCTGGAATACATTTGGCATAGAGTGAAATGTAAGAGGATAACAAGGTAATTTAGCTCTAAACAAACACTTAGGTTTGACCTTTGAGAGATGGAATGATTTCTCAAAGAGGTAATTGGGAATTCATGTTGTTGAGTTGTATTCATTACGTGAACTGTAGGAGGGGGTGGGGGGGATAATGAGGGCATCACCCTGAGGTCATGTGAGGACTGTTGACAAAGCTATTTGGCTTAATGATTGTTAACTGAGCTCTGCCATCTATTCACATTCGCTATGTGGACACATTTGTTGGACAGGTGCTTTTGAATAATCTTAGTGCACAGGGTCATGCACAGCACAGTAGCCAGAGACCAAGGATAATATTTCATAACTATTGATTGTATGCAAAGTATAGTTTCAGCAATCACCTGTTTTTTTTGTTAGTTGTTGAGCAACGATCATATACATGCAATGTTCCTGTTGGCCCAAACATTATACTGTTTACACTAGCAGCACCTTCCTTGATAATAGAATACATGTTGTGCCGAATAAGCTAAGCAGGTGGTTCCCTGTTTACCTTTCACCCAGTGGCCCAGGGGGGAACCCACTGTATGGGGGCCAAGTAGGACAATGGCTGTTCATCTCATTATTTGTCCTACGTTCCCATATATTGGAGAATCTGGTAGCTTGGAAACACTTTACAACCTGAAAGCATTCACAAGTTGTCCACCTTAGCAAGCTTATGGTGGCAGTTATTAACCCCAATACTATTAACTTTAGTATTAAAATGTTCTTCAATTTTCCCATTTATTCTTAGCCCAGATAGAATCTAATAATACTAAGGTCATGTCTTGACAATATTATGTACTTAAAGGAATATTCCAGTCAGACTTTCTGTTGCTAACAGGGAAGCCACAAATTATTTTAACCAGTGGAAACTACTTTTCCACTCAGGTCAAGCTTTTTTTAAAGGGAGATTAGTTCTGACTTATTAAGACGAGCAAAGGTAATAAAAACAGAAAATAGAGCAAGACGTTTTGCACAACCCAGGAGCAACTTTTTTTTTTTTTTTTTTAAACTTCTAGTAGGATAAGCTGATATATATATATATATATATATATATATATATATATATATATATATATATATATATATATATATATATATATATATATATATATATATATAAAGGAAGTCACAATAAATGCTGAACTTCTCACATGGGCCAGGAATATTGCTGTGCTAAGCTAGTATGTAGAGATTTTTTTTCGCTCATGTTCAATAACAACTTTATCCTACTCAATAATTCTCTCATCAGTTGAGCTCCTATGGGATGAATGAGACTGATCATTGAGAAAAGCACATCCCAATAAATATAATTATTATAATTATGTCATGCCAGCAATATACCTGCTGAAGATTTCAAGCAAAGAAGGATATTACAATTAATTATTATATATATATTTTTTTAGCAAAAACAAATTGAGAATAGTCATTGGACATTAATCTATTTAAGGCTCTCATTTCTTGCATTTTGAAGTAATTGCTAAACGAACGTATCAAACATGTCTGTAGTATATCTAAATCCCTCTCCTCTCAAAATATGCAGTCAGTTTTTGGGATGTTAAAATCATTGTCCTGGGCTTCTAGATGTCCTCATGAGGGTCATCACATCATTACCCCATAATGGGGGGTGGCAGCAAGATGAGTAATTTCTAGGGCCTGATGAGGGAGGACTGCTAATTTTAAACTGTTAGATGTGCGTAAGAGAAAGGGCTGATCAAACATGAAAATGTTCTCTCTCCAGATGTGACATGTATGACTCAGCCACACCGCTCGACAAGATTACATAAGATTGTTCTTTTTTATTGCTTTGTTGACAAAATCACTGCTCTTCTATGAACATAACATGTTCAGAGAAAATAATTTCCTTGAACATAATGAAGAACTGTTTCTCTGCAGAAAAACAACAAAGAATGAATGAAAGAGTGTAGGTTTTCTGAAGAATATGCTTGGAAAATTATAAACTCAGATGTGTGATATGATTTACATGGCTTGGCACACTTAGGCTGGATTATGAATATTTCCTATTTAATTCAAAATAAAGTTTAAAAATATTAAAAACATTTTATTATTAAAAATGTGAATGGGTCTCCGGTTGTCCTTCCTTGGACCACTTTTAGTTGGTACTAACCACTGCATACCTGGATCACCCCACAAGACCTGCTGTTTTGAAAATGCTCTTCCCTAGTCGTCTAGCCATCATAATTTGGCCATCGTCAAAGTCACTTAGATCATTACTCTTGCCCATTTTTTCTGCTTCCAACACATCAACTCGGAGAACTGACTGTTCACTTCCTGCCTAATATATCCCACCCCATGACAGGTGCCACTGTGACTAGATAATGAATGTTATTAATTTCAGTAGTTTTAATGTTATGGCTGATCAGTGTACATACGCTAATAGTAAATAATCTAAGACTACAAATAAACTGATTTTTTAAAGTGTTGCAAAAAAACATTTTTTAAAAAGTGTGTAATCATTGATGTGGTGAAGAATCTCGAGTGTCAGAGGTTTGTAACAATCCAGTATGTGTCCTGACATGGGAGAGTCTTCAAGACAGAAGAGTTTGCACTTTCCAGTTTTTCAGTCACAGGACATGATGTGTTTTCCTGTCTTAACTTCAAGAGAGAGAATACCTCTACCTCTACAAATGGTTAATTATTTCCGCACCTTGATGTGAACCTTAACCAAGCTCTTTCTGCAGAGCTTTCTACTGCTACTGATGGGATTGAACCTTGCCCTAGAAATGACGTTATTATCATATCGACCCCAAAAGGATGTCTTCATCTATGACATATGTCTGAAACTTAATGGTCTTCAGAACAACTACTTATGTAGCTCCCAGGGAGTGAATTATTTAATCTGATTGTACTGCGTCTTGAGAAGTGCATATAATTTTTCACTAAAAGCCAGGAATGCATTGCCTGAGGATTGATGTTCGTAGTGTAAAATGTTAGAAGCTCATGGATTCCACTTTGGGAGTGGTTAGCAGACTGTCACTATTGTGTTTTGCTGAGGAACTTGTATGAGTGCTGTGGTTTCCTTTCTGGGAGTCAACTTTCTTTTTTCACCACAGCTTCCTCCCTTGTTTCTATACCTGGAACAATGGTATAATCTTTTGTTGTAACAATTGGCATTATCATGACTCCACTTTGTTTCAAATGGAAGGACCATCTCACACCTGTAGTAGGTTCAGAGTCTCTAGGACTAGATGCAGCTAATAAAGCAACAGCTCACCCTAATGGAGCACTTGTGCAATTGCACCCTTTTGGCACTCAAAGGATTCATTGGGCTCACCTGGATGGTTTATCTGAAAAAGACTGATTTAAGTTCCTGTGATCTCTTCCACTTTCTTCATTGACACTGTGTCCTCAGAAGGTTCCAGGATCCGTATTTTAGGCTTAGAGCATTCTTGGTGAGTGCCATTTGAATCTTG
Organism: Ictalurus punctatus; assembly: GCF_001660625.3. Classification (NCBI taxonomy): domain Eukaryota; kingdom Metazoa; phylum Chordata; class Actinopteri; order Siluriformes; family Ictaluridae; genus Ictalurus; species Ictalurus punctatus. The sequence continues at coordinate 25,935,662 of NC_030417.2, forward strand.
GAATTATATAATATCTACTTTATAAACTTACCTCATTTAAAGAAAACTGATTCCAGTTTCCTTCCATCTTGCAGTTTAGCTGGGATTGCATTTCCTTGTAGAGAACCACTTGGATATTTAGGTATCTATCTCATAAATGTTGATTTTTGAATAATCATCACCTTTTCATTTTGCCATCATTTTCATCTTCAGATTTAACATATTTCTCATATCAGATTTCACCTTTTGGGGATATCACTATCTCCATCATTATTCAGCCTAGCAGCTACTTGTAGAGTACGATTATTTTTAGGCTGTCTCTTATGTTGTTCTGGGTTCTACTGTGTCACCCCTGAGTTTACTGATCTAATTTTGATTTGCTTGTAACGTGGTGAAGTCTTCCATCTCTTTCAGTGAAGCCTACTTGCATACCCCAATTTTAGCTTAGTAATCTGTTCTTCAGATAAGAACTCGGTTTCAATTAATGTGTGTGGTCTACAATGACATCCATGCCTGATTTGTCCCATCTTATTGTCCTCATGTCCAATTTATTATTATTATTATTATTATTAATTTTTTTTTTTTTTTTTTTTTTTAAATCACTCAAACATTTGGGGTTTATATTGCCCTTGTATGCATCACGGCCGTTATCTTTGACCTCACTAATTCCATTCCCTTTATCTCCATCATAAGAAAGCTATATGCCACCTTAGCAACTGTTGCTAACTTGATATATCCATGCCTCTGCCCAGATAAGGAGAAGCAAGATTCACTTATAAGCCAATGCAAGTCCTTGTGGAAATGCCAGTCTACCTTTATAATATGTAATTTGTCCTGGACTTGTTTTACTTGATGATGATGATGATGATAACAAAATTTACTTTGTTGCATGAATTTCTGCATATTGCAGGTAATGTCAATTCAAGTATACACTCACTGATAACTTTATTAGGAACACTAAATACTGGGTGTCTCCCTTTGCTCTCTAAACAGCCTCAATCCTTCATGGCATGGATTTTCACATGATGTTGGAAACTTTCCTTTGAGATTTTGCTCCATGTTGAAATGATTGCATCACACAATTCATGCAGATTTTTCAGGTGCACTTTCATGCTGTGAATCTCCCGTTCTAGCACGTCGCAAATGTGTTCTATTGTTTCAGAACCAGTGACTGAGAAGACTACTGAAGAACACTGAAATCATTATCATACTCATTTACATCACTGCTGATAACCTGACTGAGCCTAAATGTTGGAAACTTGGTCAAGATGTAGGTTTAACTACATGTATACTAGGACAGATATGATCATAAATCAGTATCTGCCTGGCTTATCAGAGTGTTTACTGCTGTTCATAGTCTTAAAGCTACTAACACTTAACCCTTGTTAAAACCATCCATAACAGCAGCCAAATAAGAATAAATCAGAGTAGAGAGAGAATATTTAAATGCATATAAGAGGAATCAGCAATAACAAACTGCATAAAGTCACAAATTATAGACTTAATTTAAAAATGCTACAGCGATCATCATGAATGGATCAAGTAACATAATGTAGGCTTACATCTATAACTGTAAAGTTAGTTCTACTTTTTTTTTTAATGTTCTTGACCACCAAGACAGTTTCTAATGGAGTGTGGAGTTCCAAGCCAAACTTTACTCTGTCATCTACTTCTGACCTCATGTGTGTAACCTACAACAGGCCACCACTATGTGAAGTTTGTTCTTTCCCATTATTGTCTTGCTGATGAAGTAGAAGTGTATTCAAGACACTAAGAAGCACTCAAATTAGTTATGGAAAAATTTCCACCACTGACTTAGAGCAGATTTGTAGCCTATTTGTTTTGGTGTGCAACAGTGTGGTGCTGCAAACATTACAAGTTATTATATTTTAACTTTAGTAGTTGTTTACAATTACTTAATCTGATGCTACAGGAGTGCACTGGAAAGAAAAGGGCAACATGCATGACTGCAAGGCCCACTATGAAAAGAAAACTCCACTATGGTGCAATCAAAGGAAAAAGAGCAGCCAAAGTAGGGTTTGGCTGCTCAGCCCCACAGAAAGCAGAGAATGAGTGCCCTTACTACATTGAAATGCAGAGGAGCTGGCAATGTGCATGGGCCAAGTGCAAGAGCTGTTAGAAGAAATTAAATGGCATAGTCAAGTACCAAATTCAATTTAGTGCAGCTGCCTCTGACGTTTAGACAGACCATGAAGTACTTAATTGGCTGCATCTCACTCTAAACTTGGTGTCCCTGTCCACGTGCTGACCCCACCTCAATTTCTGACCCCCCCGAAAAGGCAGACCTAACACAAGAAGTTCGGCGGTCCCTCTAGGACAGTAGTGTGATCAAAAGGGTAGACCCCGCCATTCAGAACAAGGTGTTCTACTCAATGTATTTTTTGTTCAGAAAACAAGGACAACAGCTTCCATTCTATTCTAGATGTGAAAGGACCAAAAAAAAAATCCTCCACTGTGCTGCATATTCCTTTGGTACATTTAGAGTGACTTTGCACCATCTAGCAATCTCATACAAGAAGGCCAGTACTGTAGGAACCAGGCAGTGCATGGTATCCAACATTTACAAAATGGTATTGACCTGAAAGCATACCAGGGATTCTTGCATTCAAGAGTGTTTCCTGGACTGCTGAGTCGTTGTCCTCAACCTGCACTTCATTAGAATGGGCCAAACCCACAGGTACAGATAGCCTTGCCGAGGGGGCCTAATCTCTCCTTTCACTTAGGACAATAGATTCTGGGTGACAAGTGGGGCTCTGTGGCCTAATTGCTGACTTTTGTGCAACATGGAGATAATGAGTGGTAGAGAATTAAATATACAGCACATGGTGAGCTCAGTCATTGGCCAGTACATTCTGTTCCACTGGACAGCCTGGATCTGGCAGGGAGGAAAAAGTGAGTCAATTTGTCATCAGCAAGGTCTACCCCTGCCTTGCCTGACTTTTTTAAAAAATTTTTATACCTGGGACACCACTTCTGGGTGCATACATACACCACTCTCCCTGGCATACGTGTTGCCTCAACAGCGTTTCTGCTGTACCACAGTGCTGTCCTGACGAATTGTTCTAAGTGAGCTTTACTGTGGATATACCCAGCTGAGGAGCTTTTGTGAGTCACCAAATCTCATGCTGTTGTGGTACCTGATGTATCTGTCAAAACACTGTCCAAACGAACCACCACATTATAGTCTTGGAACTGGAAAGAAGAATTTGAAGGCTAAATAGCAACCCTCATGTCCAGTTGGTTGATGTGTTCTCACATAGGCCAGTAAGGGTGGCATTCATGGTGACTATTTTGGATAGGGCACTGCTGCCAAGTGGACCCCTTTTGTGAGAATGTTACTGAACCTCCACCATGAGACAGAGGTAGCGGCTCACAGGGCTAATTTGTTGACCGAACTTGGTGAGCTGCAAGGCTTGTCCATTTGGCTGTGTTGGTTTATAGATTTTGAAACCTGCACTCTTCTCTCCAAAGCTTCTTTGGTTCAGGCCCTAAGAATAACCCTGGTACATAGGGCAGCTTTAATATCGTTGATTTATCTGGCAATGCTGAAACTGTACCAACCACACTTGGTGCCATACATAAACCAGATTGGCAGAGAGCTGCCCCATGTCATGTGTTAGGTTTCCCACCCTGACAAAACTGGTGTAACTCAGTCAGCTCAGGTAAGCTTTTTCAGATCAGTCCATACATTTTCTATTGGATTTAGGTCAGGGCTTTGTAATGGCCATGCCACCACTTTCACTATGTTGTTTTAAGCCATTTTCTTACAACTTTGGAGGTATTCTTAGGATCACAGTCTTGTTGGAAGACCCAGATGCGACCAGATTCTAAGTTTAGGGTTGAGGTATTAAGTTGAAACTTCAGTATTTCTAGATAATCCTCCTTCTTTATGATGCTATGAATATATAAGTGGGCCACTGTCTTTAACAGCAAAATACCTACAACATGACTCTGTCACCACCATGCTTCACAGTTGGGATGGTATTCTGATTAAAAACTTCACCTTTTTCTGCCATACATCATGCTGATCATTATGGCCAGACAATTCATCTGACCAGAGAACACTCCTCCAAAAGGTTGATCGACTGCAAACTTGAATCCAGCCTTTATATGCCTTGGTGTACAGGCTTCTTCCTTGCACAACAGCCTTTCAGGCCATTGCAATGTAGGATTCTCTTAATGGTGGCTGTACATATCAGATTGGATATATTTAGCCTGCGTGTACATTTAAGGCATTTGGCAGACACCTTTACCCAGCAACTTACATTTATCTCATTTATACAACTAAGCAGTTGAGAGTTAAGGGCCTTGCTCAAGGGCCCAGCAGTGGCAGTATTGGGATTTGAACTCGTGACTTGCCGATTACTACTCTAAGGTCTTAACCACTGAGCTACCACAGTTAAATTCTTTGGTCCACTATGCGTCTTGCGTTCATTTTACTTATGCTTTCAGTGATTTATCAATAAAAATGACATCTAAAAAAAAAAATCCACTGGTGAGACAATAAAAACGGAGCTTATATTAGTCTTACATGTAGTGCTCAAAATGACGTTGCATGATACAGTACAGACAAAATAAATTGTAACAATCTAGATAATTTAGGATTAAGCACTGTAAATGTGACAATTAACCATATTAAACACTAATTTACTATTTTCAGAGTTTATCATTCAAGCAATATTAATCAAGGCAACTTTGCACATATTCTCTCTCCCATGTCACACTGCATAATATTTGTTTACTAATACACATTGTTTTAGGACTAGGAATAAATGTGCTTTGGCATACTAAAGATCATCTTTCAATACGGAAGTCTGTCCAGCAGGGGGCAACAACGATAACTGTTAAGGCACACATATCTTGGCTACTCAGATATTTCTGTTATGTCACCCAAAACCTTAAACCTACTAATGCAGATGGAAGCAAACTGTGCTCACATACTAAAATTCAGAGTGAAAAATTAAATTGAAACTCTAAGACAGCGAACCTAATAAAAGAGAATGAAAGAGAAAACACGAGCTGTCTGAGTGCTTGCTTACATGACAGTGCAACAGTGGCAAGTCTTTCTTTTTGTTGGGGTGACTGTTTCTGCTCTATTTGGAGCCACACTTGGAGGCATCAGTATTTGTATTTCTGACTCTTGCTCAGTGCTTTGTGCAACCATTTCCCTTTGCAACAAGGATGAAGATTTCTCTCTTTTTTTATCTAATGAGATGTTCTGAAACACTTCATCTTCAGGACCCAATGCCTCCTTCAATTCCACTTTTACAATCCTGTCTGCAGATATACTTTGGTCCCCTTTGTATTCTGTATTATCTCCAAGAATTTCTTCTACAACATGTGCTGGAAGGTGTGGCAGATTCCGTTCATATTCTACTGAATATACTGGAGAATTTATATCCGACACATTACTCAGCTCCTGCAAAGGGGCAGACGTACCTGCATGTGCCCCCTTTTCATAAAGAGTCTGTAATGCACCCCCAGGAGGTCTTTCCACTTGGGTTCTTTCTGACAGAGATTCACAGGATGTGTCTTCAAGATCGGACTTCTTCTCAGCCACAACAAGGCTCAACACCTCAGATGCACCAATCCCTACATCCTCTTCATCCATGATGAAGACTTGCTCCACTTTCAGAATGGTTCCATCACCTTTAGGACCGAAGCCCAAGTCTATCTGAGCTTGTGTTAAGTCAGAGGTCAGCACCAGGCCCAGGCCTTCTTCTGGACTACAATTCACCATCTCCCATTCTTCCTCCTCCACTGCAGCACTGTCTTCTGCCATAATTAACTCTATTTTTCTATCAGCTAAAGAACCATGTGCCTCATCTGCTGTCTTATTATGCTGTAATGAATGGTGCAGTAGATCCACTGCTAATTGATCAACTTCTTGCTCTTCTGTCTTCACCTTTCTTTTTTCCTCTGTATCCTCATGTGCTGCTTTTGAAAGCAGGTTTCTCTTCATTTCAACCTCCAACACCTCAAGCACTGCAATGATAGAGTGAAATCCTTATTGAAAATGCAGTACCACTGTATATTTGGGTGCAGACTGATGTTTTATTCAAACTATTATCCATTCTGTAATGTCATCAAAATGCAGACTATGAAACATTCAAAAAGAAGTTCTGCAGTGAAGAAAGTTGAATTGAAGCCAATTCTTTTTCTTCAAATTAGCTGTAATAACAACTTTTGAATACTCTTGGCAATCTCGCAGATAGTTTTTTTCACATACTGAACATTTATTGACTTTGGGAATCTACTGGCTGGGGGTGTGATGGGGGGCTGTTGTGTAGATCAAAACGTCAGGTCAGGAAAAACTTTCAATCTGGTGTGGCTAAGTTCTGATTAGATGCTAAATAAAATGATTATGAAAGTTTTAATAAAAATGTATTACATAAGATTTATAACTATACTTAATTTTATAAAAATTACAATGTCATATTATACTACCAAATATGGTATAATACTAAATGTTCTCTGAAGGTTAATTAGTTTTCTATCTATTCTCACAAATCTATTTTAATAGTAGTTTCCCAAAATGCACAACAATATACTTTTGAATGAAAACAACCACCACCAGCCACTGTTTAACAATATTTGACAATTCCACTGCAAGCAAATGAACTTTTGAATTTAGTGGTCAGTCAGCAAACAGACTCTCCACTAAACACAAATGCTCTAACCATTTTCATTCTTCTCTATTCAAAATCATCAGTGCCTCCATTAAACATAAAAATTTAACTGGACACCATATGTGCTTTTATTTAACAGTTTTGCATAAACACAGTATACTTGGTGAAGTCAGAATAAGAGTATCGTGTTATTGTAATACTGTCCTTAAAGATTAGTGGCAGCAGACACACACACACCGAAGCCCTTCTGTAGATTGTGGGGAAGTGCTTTATCAGAATCCATGTAAAAGGCTAGACATCTGAACTAACTACACCTTTTCCACATTTTTTCATGACTAGCAATTCACCCATGAGGTCTTAATGTTAAGATGACTTATTATTTGGACCCCATCATTGCAAATAATAAAGTGGTCTTTATGTTACCTTTTCTGTCAGTTTTGAAGGACTAAAGCACATAAATGCTATATTTATTGAAAAAAGCTAATCAACAGACTAACAAAACAAAAGTGCGTGATGTATTTAAAAAAAACACGGGGGGGGGGTACAAATACAGATGAATAGTAGAACAGAAGAGAAAATCTAAAATGGTATGTTACTAACCGTTTCCGTCCTCCTCTCCCAGATATGTCTACAAAGAGAGAAAACACATTGGTGTGTGTGTGTGTGTATGTATATATATATATATATATATATATATATATATATATATATATATATATATATATATATATATATATATATATATATATATATATATATATATATATATATATATATATATATATATATATATATATATATATATATATTTTTATAATTATAATTAATATGCCTGTCCTATCAATTACTTGAGCACTATGTGTGCACGCGCATGCGCACACACACACACACACACACACACAAAATGCTCAGTGAGAAGTGGTTATAATTCCGACAGATGTCTCGGCAGTAATCCATACGTACCAGTGTGTGCTTGAGGGATGCTGATGCAATATGCATCTTCATGAAGTAATATGACAATGATGCTGAACTACATTTTTCTTTGCACTACAACAGTATAGTAATACATTTGGTAGGTTGTAGTTCCCATTATGTGCTGAAGAAGTGCTAGTGAAGTATTAAACACAGATTCATACCATAGACATTTAACATTGAGATGACTGCAATGGTGTGTAACATTCATTTGGTTGCACAGCACTGAAAGTAATTGCTAAGCAGATACTTTAAGATTTTCCACCTACCTGTGCTGGCTTCTCTATTTTGTCTGCAGAATGGATTGAAAGCTCATTCTTCCCAATTTGTGTAGATTCTTCATTTATGTTCTTGGTTTTTTCCACGTCTTTCTTCATTTGTCTCTCTGAGCTTTGTGTTCTGACAACAATGTACAACAATGTCTTTAACCTTATGTTGGTAATTGTGGATGATATTTATTACAGTATATACATACAGCCATCTCATACACTTTTTAATTAATAGTATTTTCTCTCAAAACATGGTAAAATTGACACCCCTTATGGATCTCTAAAAATATTGTGGGGAAAAAATATCCATCTGTCAAACTTCAAAGAAAGCCAAAGTCCTTTCAACACAAAAGAGACAGATGACTGTTAATGGCATTTTTTTATTTATATAATGTAATATAATATAATATAATATAATATAATATATACTCTCCATGATGCCCAAATAGGGTCATTAAAAAAAGTTTCAAATGTCTGAAAAGGCGCACATGAACATTCAGAGAGGAAGATGGTGATGACAGTGAAGACCAGTTTAGTTGATACTTGTGGTTGTCAAATTTTAATATCAACTATTTGTATCAAGCAGTTGCATTGAAGAAGCCCTTCCTGAGAGGTCAACAAAATGTATCACTTGAAACTTTACCAAGTGAAGAACTGTAACAACTAATCCATAAAATCAATTATGAAAATTGTTGTCAACAAATCTCATTATCGAAATACTGGTCTGCACACGGGCTGGGGCATGTTTACTCATTGCGTTACTTCTGAGTACAGACCAAAGTTGTGTCCCAAATGATGTATTATACACTTACACTATATACTCTACCGTCAAGTTTATTAATTTAAAAGAGTATAATCTAGAACAGGTGTGGGCAATCTTATCCGGAAAGGGCCGGTGTGGATGCAGGTTTTCATTCCAACCAAGCAGAAGCCACAACTGAATCTATTGAAAGCCAAGATCAACTGATTAAACAGGTGGAATAAAGTGTGCCTCCTGCTTGGTTGGAATGAAAACCTGCACCCATACCGGTGCTTTCCGGATAAGATTGCCCACCACTGATCTAATATCATCTCAAATGAAACACAAAAGCAACCGGAAGTATAAGCTGCTTCCTAGGGTGCTTCTCATTTCTTATTTGTGCATCCTCATTTCCTTTCCTTGCATCTTAGCTCCACCCCCTTAGGATGTGAGAGAAGGATGCATGGATGAGATGTGAGGAGAGAGGAACCAAAGCAAGTCAATCCTAACTTTCTCAAGCGTCCTGTCAAAGCGACGTCAGTTAATGATGACTGTGCTCAGCTGGATGAACTCACTGTGCTTCAGAGATCTGCCTGTTATGATGTTTGAGCTTGGTTAATAAAAACATTTTAAAAAAAAAACAACAAAATGCACTGATGGTATGTGAAATGTCTGGGTTACTCAACAATGAATTAATAAAATATACATTTCTCATCCCAGCTTTGCATATCCAAAGATGCAAGGATCAATTAATTACAATACTCATTGTAAGCACATTATTATTTAATTATATTTCATACAAAATTGCATCACATCAAAGGACTTTTTGTTTGAGTTTGTGGCAGATGTAAAGGAGGAGGGGAAATTATACGTGCGTCAGGTTTTTCGACAAGAAACACTTGTGATACACCTGTGTATCCTCGCTTCTATGGAAGCTTCCTCACTACTCGTTCCTCTCCTCTTTGTGGTGCAATTTGAGCATCGATATGTCATTCAAGCTGGTTGACGTCGATCGATTTCCGGGTGACGGGCTGGAGGACAGCGGAGCGAGGAAATGAGGACGCATCAATGTGAGTACTCAGAAGCACCTCTAGACGATGGCACATGACATCAAACACATGTAATGCGACACGTGCATGAAATTGCGCATGCAATATGCATAAAGGCACTGAATAACAAATTGTATGGTGCAGTGAAATTAAGATTTTATTATTCATTTTGGTCTCTAATTTAATTATCAGTGCTTTTTTTTCGTCCATTAAAAAAGAATAAATAGTTATAATATATTATAAGTATTATTTATATATAAGTAATCGATTATGAAAATAATTGTTAGTTGCAATCCTAACCAAGTGTCACTCTGGCAGATACATATAAGCAAGTACAGGGTTTACTGCAACACAGATGAGTTGTACGGACAAACAGACGGGCACAAGTCAGGTGATCAGCAAACAGAGCAGTCGGGATAAGGACAGAATCAATAACCAAACGGATTCAAAGTCGGAATAACAAAACACAGTGCAAACAGGCTCAGCAACACCACTAGAATATACTTGCAGCAAGATGATCTAGTGAAAGTATGTGTTATTTATGGCTGTATTTGCAATTCAGTGATGTATAAGCACAGGGAAGGCTTCTCAGATGTCCAATAATTGTGAATGGGGATATTATAATGTTTCAAGTGATGTGCTCTGTAGTTTGCTATCGTGATGAGAATTTTGGAAAGTCTGTGTATCCAGTGATTTCAGCTGAAACCTACATCTCCAGTTGCATACGGAATCCTGTTTTGTGGTCATAAGACCAAAATAAAATATTCATGGTCATGAACACCATTAGTTTGTTTGATAATAAAAGGGGCCTGCATACAAACCCACTGTAAAAAAGTACATTTTACACTGGGTATTATGTGCTTTTCATTTTATGTAGACTCCTTATTATGCAAAATATGTTCATGGATATGTAATGTATATTTTATCCTAAAACTTGGCTGCCTCTGCCAGATGATTAAGACTTGGACATTAATAGAGATTTCGGCAGGATAATAACCCCATACATGCAAATCAACACGAATGTCTTCAGGAACAAAAAATTCCCATTTTTCAGCAGTCATCTTAATCTCCAGATTTTGAACCCCATTAAAAACCTTTGGTCTGAAGAGGGCAGTCAATGTGTACCTTCCTAGGAATATCAGGATGTACTGTACTGAGGAAGGTACAAGTTTAGACATTAGGGGAAGGGTTACATGGTTAAATGCTGTTATTCTCTCTAGGGGAAGCCATACCAAATATTACTTGTGAAATTAATCTTGAGCACAGAACTATGTAGAAAAACTTTTATATGAAAAAGTACTGTGTTAAAATGAACCTATTCAGTGGCTGCATATATTCAAGTATGAATTATTATTGCATTCTGATATTTTTTGCTCATTTTCATAAAGGGTGCCAATAATTCTGGAGTTGACTGTACGCTTCGACTTTCTTATTAATCTCGGTCTTACTCTTCTGCACTCTGCTCTGTTGTCTGAGGAGTGGGAATCACAGACTGCAGTTTCGGATCCGCAGCACTACTGGGGGTCACTTCCATCAGCCACTGCTCTCTCAGAGACTTCCTCTATCAGAAAGACAGAACACATGTCCACTGCACACCATGATGCTAATTTCATTAAATCAGTCTACAAACTCTGTACATAACGCTGTTTATGGGCCACTCTGATGTCTGGGAGTCTCTAGCCTAACACCATCTGGCTGTAATTATGCAAACAGAAATGGCACATTACAAAGCAAAACTGCCTGCTCTCAGACTTGTGGTTTTATCAGTTAACTCCTCAGGAACTTTTGCTCTAGTTCCAGTGTTCCAAAATTAATTTAATCAGTAAT
>NC_030417.2:25952146-26034646 GCF_001660625.3 Ictalurus punctatus
TCAAGGGCTCTTTGGATAGTTAAACGTCCTTCACAGGGTACAGATTTTAATATCAGCAACAATACTCCTGAAGTACAACGGTTGGCAAACATGCAGTGGTCCCTGAAGACTGGAGGGAGGCCCTACCATGCTAAATGAAGGCATGATGACTCAGGCAGAGTCATATCACAACTATATCAGTCAGAGTCAATAGTGCAATACAAATCATTGCACATTACTTGAGTGATAATGCCTCCTGCTAACCTTTTTTTTGAAGCCAATGCTGCCAATTGCCCTACATTTTATCATTTATCTGACACGTTTATTCAAACCAATGTACATATGAAGATAGCAGTTGAGGGTTAAGGGTCTTGCTCAAAGTCCCTGTGGCTATCTAGCAATCCTGGGGTTTTGAACTCAAACCTTTCACATCACTCATAATCTTATCCACTGAGAAAACACTGCCGCAATATCTGGGTGACATGATAATTATGCCAAACAGCATGTCACAGCTAAGGGTGACTAAGACATGCCAGATCTGCTATTTGCTGCTAAAAAGTACTCAAAACTTAGTGTCTTCAATATCTAAAAAGATATGGAGTCTGTGTGGTTTCTCTGCAATCATAATGCTGGTTCGCTTACAGAACACAAGTACAGTCACTGGGAATCATAAGCCAGCCATCACCGTCAGCCAAAAACGAAACACTCACATTGTGTCACTGACAATGTCCTCTAAAGTACCAACACATTTAGTGCCAGTTATTTTACAACACAAAAACACCCATTTTATAGTTAGTAGAAGAAGCTGTGTATACTGTATGCAATAACTGAAAGAAAGATGGATTGGAGTACAAGTTTTATTATTTTTTTCATGAACACTGATGTGTATATAAGAAATATCACTGTAAGGCTATTATTAGGTGTATACAATGCTTAAACATCAAGCCCCAAAAGGGCACAGAACAGCATCTTTTTAACCACCATAGCATACTTGTCTGATTTATTATATAGTGAATCCTTGATCTTCAGTTCATTTGACTATAATGGATGAGCCCTTTTTTTTTTTTAAAAGCTATATTACTCAACTGAGCATAATTTTAGTAATAGATACAAAAACAGACAGAGGAATGGTGAGAGAATAAGAATACTGCTTCAGTTTTAGTGATATGTGAATGGACTAGAGTTTGTTGCATGTAGGATGTGTCTTTGTTAAAAGGCAATTGAGAGAATCACACATACCGCTGGGAGAGGGAGCTGACACTTAAGCAAATTAATCATAGCACTCTAAACACTACTATATTACAAAATGTGATCTAATGATGGACGAAGGGGGCCTTTTTTCACATTGGGAATAGTTTTCACGCTACTCTCTCCCCCTCTCTCCCCCTCTCTCTCTGGGCAACACAGAGTACATTTTCCTTTTCACACATACACAAAGAGCTCTCACAAAACTCACAGAACAGAGTTCTTAGTCATGTAGACTTGATGGGTCCCAAAGACTGAGTACACTACAGCCATGTACAGCAACTGCCAAAATTACTTTTAGTGAATGCAGAACTGTCATGTAAAATTACATTTTTCCGTTTGAGGGTGGGGAGTGGTATCCAGCCTGGCGGATAAACCTGCCCTGCTGTTCCCCACCTATTATATGCAGGCAAACAGGGCAGCCCCCTCAGCAAAGCTCCTGTCAGAGGTCAACGTGGCGACCTCGACTCCAGATCTCCAGCCTGAGACCCAAGTAGCAGTCTCACCTACAGAGCTTCAGCCAGAGGTCAACACGGCGACCTTATCTCCAGAGCTCCAGCGTGAGACCCACAAGGTGGTCTCCCCTGCAGAGTTCCTGCCAGAGGTCAACGTGGTGACCTCCTCCCCAAAGCTCCAGCCCGAGTCCCAAGAAGTGGTCTTCTCTGCCAAGCTTCAGACGGAGGTCAATGTGGCAACCTCCTACCCAGCACTCCAGCATGAGACCCACAAGGTGACCTCTCATGTCAAGTTCCTGTCTGAGCGTGACAAGACAGCCTCCCAAGCCATGTTCCTGTCTCAGGGCGACGAGACGGCCTCCCAAGCCATGTTCCTGTCTCAGGGCAACGAGACGGCCTCCCAAGCCATGTTCCTGTCTCAGGGCGACGAGACGGCCTCCCAAGCCATGTTCCTGTCTGAGGGCGACGAGGTGACCTTGCATGTCAAGTTTCAGTCTGAGGTCAAAGAGATGTCCTCCAAAACCTTGTTCCTGTCTGAAGCGACAAGACGGCCTCCCAAGCCAGGTACCTATCTGAGGTCAACATCACAACCAACAATGTTATGCTCATGCCCAATACTGACGAGACAGACAACCAAGCTCTGCTTACACTAGAGTCTGCTGACATGGCCAACCAAGCCCTACTCCTGCCTGACGCCAACGTCACAACCAATCAAATTATGCACATGCCTGAGACTGACAACACAGCCAACCAAGATCAGCCTGCAGAGTCAACGGAAAATGACACTCAGCCTCACTGTTCAGCTGATGTTTCTCCACCTTCCGTTGTAGCCAATAGCTCCAATTTTCTCCTACACCCTACATCCCCAGACATCACTAGCCCAGGCTTCTCTACAGATGTTGCTCCACTTTCCCACTCTGCTGGGGACATTGCTCTGCCATCCTGCTCCACTGAGGACGTCATTCTTCCTCCTTGTTCCATGGAGGACATCGCTCCACACTCTAGAAAGGCAGATGAGATGGCCTACCAAGTCGAGCCCATGTATAAAGCTGACGACACAACTTCCCAAGCCTGGGTCTTTCTCCATATGGAACACACAGACACGTGACCTTCTCCTGCGGTCTAATCACACACACCTGTTCCCAATCACACTGATAATTACACCACACTACTTAAGAGACTGCTCATTCACAAGGTCTTTGTGAAGTATTACACTTGGTTGATATTTTCTCTGTCATTTACCAAGCCTTGGTCTCATGTTGTTATTCTGGTTTTGACTTTGTTTCTAGTTTCTTCTTTTGTGCTTTGCCTTACCTGCTTTATGCCCATTTGACTGACCCTTTGACTGTTCTGACCATGCCTATGTTTCATGATTTGGATTTGTCTGCCTATCTCTCCTATAATAAAGCACTTAACTGCAATTGCATCTGTCCTAACCCTCATTAGGTAACAAACAAAATCTTTAAGAAAACAAATATATTTTGCCAAAACAATGGGGAACTGTTTTTACTTGGGTTACTTTCAAAGTTTCCAAGCTTCTGGCCATCTTCCTGTAAAGAACAGGTAAGGACCTGGTTTAACGAACGCAGCAGTAATTGTCAGTCTGCTTAAAAATGTCTAAAATCTCACTAGCTCAGTGAAATTTCTCAAAATTTGATGAAGTTTTTGTATAGGTCACATGCCATAGCAAAATGGACATAAGTCTAATCAATTCATTTTGTAATCAGATACTGGCTGTCAAAAGGTCTTTGATGTTCCTGCAAACATTGTGTAGAGAATGAACCAGAAAATGGTTTTAAAACGTTGAAATGATCTAGTAAAAATAATATAAAGATAAAAAGAAATTTAGTCAACTGAACTGACTGAATTAATCAGTGATTATTATTTAAGAGTGAACAGAAATCAATGGAGTGAAGCGACAGCACTGAGGCTCATGTTTAAATTATGGGAATGACTTTAACTTGGGTAATGAGACGGAGAATGATGTGGATGACGCTGATAAATCTGAAGGTAGGTGGGGGTAATAAGATTTTAAAAGTGCCTTACATCTGGTTGAGATGCCTATTCACAGAGAAACACATGTAGTTAAGGAAAGTCTGTAGTTTTCAGAACTACTATATATACACACAGTACTGTAGAACATTTCAAAGGGTATTTCCAGGCCACCACACATGTAATACATAATTCAGCTGTAAGAGTTTTCAGGCACTCCACTTGGACCTCAGGCCATCCTGTTATAACCATCACTTTCCTTCCCCCTCTGAGCTTGCACTTATACTGAAGCTCAGTTTCTTTTATTTTAGAGCATGACGAATTGTAATGCCTGTTCAGATACATCTTTGTCTGAATGTGTGTGTGTGTGTCTGTGTAGGGTAAGGCCACTATTATACAAATGCATTGCATTAAATTTTTACAGTGTTAATATATTTTGACATATCTGAAACTAGCCACTTAAGTGTATCTGAAGTGTAGTGTCAAATTCTGGAAGTAGGTATAATACAAAAGAATAATGTGATGCAAATACAGGTGCATCTCAGAAAATTAGAATATCGTGGAAAAGTTCATTTTTTAATTCATTTTATAATCAGCTAATTAACTCAAAATGCCTGCAAAGGTTCCCTGAACCGTTATTCTCTCAGTCTGGTTCAGTACACACAACCATAATCATGTGGTTTCAGGATGATGAACGTAAATTTTGCATTACATTTGGAAATCAAGATCCCAGAGTCTGGAAGAAGAGTGGAGAGGCACAGAATCCAAGTTGCTTTAAGTCCAGTGTGAAGTTTCCACAGTCAGTGATGATTTGGGGTGCCATGTCATCTGCTGGTGTTGGTCCACTGTGTTTTCTCAAGTTGAGAGTCAATCTGAAAATTTATTGTGGTTGTGTGTACTGAACCAGATAGAGATTAAAGGCTTATTAAACCTTTGCAGATGATTTGAGTTAATTAGCCCATTAGAGCTTTTCTCAGGTCAACATTTCTGTATTATAAATTCTTTATTCTAATATTTTGAGCTACTGCATTTTTTATTTCCATGAGCTGTAAGCCATAATAATCAAGATTAAAACAAAAAAGGCTTGAAATATCTCACTTTATGTGTAATGAATCTAGAATATATGAAATTTCAACTTTTTAAATTAAATTATGGGAAAAAAATGAACTTTTCCACGATATTCAATTTTTTATTTGAGATGCACCTATGATGTAAATAAGGAAACATTTCCAGGACAAATAGATAGGTGTGTGCGTGTGCGTGCATGTGCAAACATAGCAGGAGGTTCTTAGATGGTAACAGAACAGTTGCTTTTGCAGTCTGACAGTAGGCAACATCCAGGCCCTCAGCTGGCATCACACACACGCTCAACGCAGCGAAATATATCAGACATCAGCTTTGGCTCAGGACCTCATACCCTTAAGCCGTGTGTGTGTGTGTTTGACTGAGATGATACAGAGAGTGAAAGAGAAATGCCCAGGAGGACATGCAAATCACTGAGCAAACATCTCTTCACCTCCTCCACTCCATCATGTCAGCTGTGCAGATGCTGCCAAGCTGCACAAACATTCAGGCCACAGTGGGGTATTTTTTTCTTTATTCCATAACGCATATTTCATAGAAAACCATTTCTCGCAGCATAGACCCAAATAGTGTATAAGTGTTCTCTCTCTTTCTCTCTCTCTCTCTTCAGTGATTGTCAGAGTTGATCAGCTCACTGGGTGAGTTTAGCACTAAAGAGACTGAGGATTTTAACTGTGTGTGTGTGTGTGTGTGTGTGTGTGTTATTTGTCAGTGCGTATGACCAACTCTATGTAATTACCTTAACAGAAAACGCCTTTATGTGAACACATATTACTGTAATTTAACCTCTCACTTTAGCACTGTTCCAAACATGTCCTCCCTTTTGTCCCCCCTCATTATCATCTAGTATCTGAATGAGGTCAAGATCTACTAGAGAAAGAGCTGAAGGAATCTTTGCCTTCTAAGAAATGGTCTCAGCTAATAATGCAGTGCCTTTCCACTGCTGATTCCTCTTTTCCAAATATAACTGCCTTCAGGGCTTTGAAAGCTTAAGGGCCACAATCAGCTATCAGTGAATCAAACTAGATTTTGGGGGTAGATTTTACAATTAGTAATGGAGCTGCAAGCAAGTGTACTACAATGCAAGTTTGTTAAAAGGTGTGTAAATGTCACCAGCTGTGCACTGCAAAGATAAGATCCATTTTCCCTCCTGCCATTCCTAGTAATTTAAACAATACAAACTAGTGAACAAGGAGCATGACTTCCACAAAAGTGACCAGTTTAAAAAAGTGGTAGTGGGAGGTTATAGTTTTAGGCTCTCTAGCAATGCCAGTAGGTGAATTCTTTATCCCACCAGTATAAGCACACATTCACAGCTAGGAACAGGCATTTTTTTCCCCCTGCTGCACATTTCACTCCTGCAACACTGATTAGAAAATAAGATATGGGAGAAAAGGTGACTTTCCATAGGCTTCCACTAGACACAGAACAGAAAAAAAAACAAAAAACATTCTATTAATTTCATAACATGGTCTTGGCCACACGGCAGGAATACATCCTGCACCTGACACCAGAGCAACCACAAAGCCATTTACACAAAGCTGCAATTTAAAGTAAATCAATCCACTTATTGGTATGTATTTGGAAGGTAGGAGGAAGCCAGGGAAACCCATACATACACTGTTAGCATTGCACACATACATTCACTCTAGCTCAGATCTGAGGCCTGGGATCCTGGAACTGTGAGGTGACAATGGTACCCACTAGATAATGCACATTTTTCCATGATCTGTGCCATGGATAGCCATAAATATCCATGTTATGTGCTTATTGCCTTGAAACTGACCATCTCAGAGGTGGTCCAATCCCCTGCACTGAACTTGAGGCAATATTGATATGGCACACTTGGCTGGCAGATATTAATTCTGGCTCAGAGTCTAATCTGGCCCAAGCCCCTTAGTCTAAACAGCTTGCTATTTGCAAACACCCAGGCCAAGCAAGCACAACAAGAAGCCCAGAAAACAATCTGAATTACTCTCTAGATGAATCAATGACTTGGCGACAGACAAGGCTTAGCTGAATTTTTACAACCTGAAGGCCTGGTTTTCTCAGATAGGTGCCAACTTTGCGAACAATAAAATCCTAAAAACAATTACCAGAAAAACCCTAGCATATGACAGCTGAATGTATAAATGACAAAACATTGTTTGTTGAACTTGATGAATACGATTTTTAATTTTTGGACCAAAAGTAATTGGTAAATTGGATGCTCACCAGTTCCATGGCCAGGTGTGTGTTATTCCCTCATTATTGCACTTACAAGTAAGCAGATCCAATATCTAGGGTTGATTTCAAGTTTGACATTTGCATTTGGAATATGTTGCTGTTAACGCTCAATATGCTCTCAAAGAGGCTGAAAAAATGAAAAACCCATCAGAGAGATAGCTAAAATATTAGGTGTAGCTAAATCAACTATTTGTATATTCGTAAAAAGAATGAATGTACTGGTGAGCTCAGGAACACCAAAATGCCCAGAGGACCACAGAAAACAACTGAGGTAGACAGAATGATTCTTTCCCTGGTGAAGAAAAACCCATTCAAAACAGTTGGCCAGACCAAGAACACCCTCCAGGAGATACAGACCAGATTCGATTTAGCCAAAACCAACTTAAAAAGTCTGTACAGTATTTGAACAACATCCTATGGACAGATGAGACAAATATCAACTTGATGGAAAGAGAAGAGTATGGGCAATGAAAGGAACTGCTCATGATCTGTAGAACATCATCTCATCTTATATAGTGGGAATGTATGACTGCCAATGGAAATGGTTTCCTTGTATTTATAGATGATGTGGCTGCTGACAAAAGCAGCAGGATGAATTCTAAAGGGTACAACCCTGAAGAATCTGCCTTTTGTGCTGGGATCACTCTTTGGTCCTGCTGCCATAGAGGCCCTAATAAGAAGGTGCAGGTTTCAGAAACACATAGTCAGTATAATCTTTAGGACTCTTTATGTTCCAAGATCAGGGAGAAGTTGGACTTTGCCCGACAGCCCACCGAGCACAGGATGCCCACAATTGACCACTGATACACTCAGGTCCATAAGTATTTGGACAGTGACACAGTTGTAATTTTGCCTCTGTACACCTCCACAGTGGATCTGAAATGAAGCATGTCAATCAAGATGTGACTGAAGTGTAGACTTTCAGCTTTAAGTGGTTTTGCAAAATTATTTAATTAACTGTTCAAGAATTACAGACATTTTTTACATAGTCCTTCAATTTTCCCAGGCTCAAAAGTAGTTGGACAATTGACTGATAAGCGGTTTCATGGTTCTTTGTTATTTCATTACAAATTCATGAGATAAAAGATCTGGAATTGATTCCAAGTGTTGAATTTGCATTTGGTAGCGGTTCATGGGAACTCTCAATAAGTGGTCCAAAGACGTCTCGATGCAAGTGAAAGAGGCCATAATTAGGATGAAAAAACTGCAGCCCTATCAAAGAGCTAGCAGAAACTTCAGGAGTGGACAAATCAACAATTTGAGACATTCTTAAAAAGAAGGAATGCACTGGTGAGCTCAGCATCACAAACAGGCCTGGAAGGCCACAGAAGACAGCTAAAGTGGATGATCACAAAATTCTTTCCTTGTTGATGAAAAATTCCTTCACAACATCTAGCCAAGTCAAGAACACTCTGGAGGAAGTAGGCATATCATTGTCAAAGTTTACAATCAAGACACCTTCATGAATGCAAATACAGACGATTTACCTCAAGAAGCAAACCACTGGTAACACTCAAGAACAGAAAGGCCAGATTAGACTTAAAGAAACAACAACAAACATACAAACAAACAAAAACCTGCCCAGTTCTGATGCAAGATTAACTTGTACCAGAATGATGGGAAGAAAAGAGTATCCAAAGCATACTGCATACATCATCTGTCAAACATGTGGCGGAAGTATTATGGTATGGTCATGTATGGCTGCCAGTGGAACCGGGTTACTGGTGTTTGATTATGTGACTGCTGATAGAAGTAGCAGGATGAATTCTGAAGTGTATAGGGCTATTCTTTTTGCTCAGTTCATGTGTCTGTGTGTGCTATACTTTTCTGATTCAGTAAAAGGCCGAAAAACCGACAGAACAGCGCGTCACAGTACAGCTGGTTAATGACCCAAAAATACAGTGAAAGCAACCCAAGCAAAGAAATGGAGTGTTCTTAAATGGCTGAGTCAGTCACCTGACCTCAACCCAATTTAACCACAAATCAAGGGAAGAAACTCAGCATTTGGTGATATTCATGGGTTCCAGATTTCAGGCAGTCAATGAAAAGGATTTGCATCCAAGTATTAAAAATAATCCTAATATTTATGATTATCTTAGCTTGTCCAATCACTTTTGAGCCTGTGAAAATGGAGGAACTATGTAAAAAAATGGATGTAACTCCTAAATTGTTAATACAATATTTTTGCTAAATTCTTTGAATTAAAGATGAAAGTCTAACCTGCAATCCTAAACTTAATTTCAAATCCATTGTGGTGGTATAGTGGCAAAATTACAAAAAGTGTCACAGTCCAAATACTTATGGACCTGATTGTATATGCCTTTACTCAATTGGTTCAAATCAGCACTTTAACTAAACCACAACAAAACTTTAATTTAGCTTTTTTGTGAACCATTCAGAGGTGGATTTACTCCTAGGCTTTGGATCATTGTCTTGCTGCACTTCAGTTTCAAATTACAGACTGAACTTATTGATGCAAGAGAGGCCTGTAGTTCCTAAAATCTAAGATAGAACAAAGGCAAACTGAGTAAAAACAAAATATAGTTTTTAAATCATAATGTTATTGTGACAAGGAGGAGGGCATGGCCAGGCTGTGAGGACGCACACCTGATTTGGCTAATCAGTGGGAGAGAGATATAAAGGAGTGTCTGGAAGCGAGTGTAACAAACTTTAAAGTTGGGCAAGGATTAGGTGGGAACAGGCTGAAAAGAACAGAACATAAACATAACAAAACATAAACGTAACAAAGTGCACATGTGGCTCTCTCTCTGCTAGGGATGTCAAGACACCAAAAATCTAGTAGTCGGTACCGATACCACCAAAAGTACACGATACTCGATACCACGGTGTGGTATAAAAACAAAACAAAAAATAATTAATTAAAAACTCTTCTGGAGGACATCCTCCTCTGGCTGATCCTGGTAGTGAGAGGCAGAGAGAGAGAGAGAGAGATTTTAGTTATCAAACACTGTCTGACAATGAGTGGAGGTGCAGCACTCCTAAACACACACACACACACACACACACACACACACACACACACACACACACACACACCCCTCAGTTTAAATTCACTGATATGGTGGCAAGCCAAAAAGATTTATTAAAAGCATTAACATTTGAATAATTATTAGTGACATTAGGCTACATTTAGCTGACAGGACACGGGCTGAATGGCGATGCATGGTGGCCCATTAGGAGGTAGTTTATAACACTGCAATGTTTTAGCGTCGTTTATCAAATGACTGGCTATCGCAAACATTACATGGAGCATAACGTTAGCTGGTTTCATGGCTTCAATGCCAGCTGCCTCAAACAAACATAATATAGGGCCGGTCTTTCAGGTGCTTCGCCAAATTCCAGGTGTTTCCTCGCTATGTTTGAAATGAATGATAGCATCGGTTACACACCAGCTTCACAGCATCAATTATATGTTTGTCGTCATCCGCCTCGAATGCGAAGTATTTCCATATTCCATACCACCTTTCTTCTCAAAGAGTTGCGGTGGAGCTAAACTTCTGTAGTTTTCCCCGTGTGCTTGTATTTGTTGTTCTTCTTCTTCTACACCACTTGTGGACCGACTAAAACACTTGCACGTATTTTCTGCCCCCATCAGGTCCGGAAGAATTGCAACCTCGGTACCACCATTAGAATCAGTTCCAATGGTACTTCAGAAAAACAAAGTACCTCACGTTTTAAGAATGCTGGTACCGACTTGGTACAGCAGTTTCGGTTCTCGTGACATCCCCACTCTCTGCGCATCCATCTGCTCCTTTATCTCTCTCTTCCACTGATTAGCCAAATCAGTGCCAGATGTGCATCCTCACAGCCAGGCCACTGCCTCCTCCTCGTCACAATAACTATCATTTAAAAACTTTTTGATTTTGTGTTTACTCAATTTCCCTTTGTGCCATCTTAGATTTTGTTTTGATTTCTGAAACAATTTAGTATGCAATATACACAAAACCAGAAGACATCAGGATGGGGCAAATACTTTTTCACAGCACTGTAGTGCTGCTGTCCCAAATGGACAGTTTTTCACATCAAACCAGGTCACTTGCATTTGTGGATCTGGTCACTGAGACTGAATCTAGCAGTCAAGGAAACACTTCTGAACACTAGAGCCTTAAGGCATGACCTTTGTATGCTCTTAAGCAGGAGTACTTCTGCCAATGATGATCACCTCATTAGCTGAACGTGGTACATTGCCTGATTCTTTGGATTCTGAACTGTCTCCAGGCACTTCTAAAGAGTGGTAAGCCCCATCTACGCTAAAGGTGCAGGTGGCAGCCATTGCAGCACAGTGCATGACATCTCGCCAGGGTCTCATAGGCCTAATACTGCCTTTCTAAAGGGACCAAGGCACCTCCACCCTCTAAAATCCCTTAGGACACTGGCATGACCTTCAGGAGAGGAATGGAGTTCATATTTGTTAACAGACACAGGATGATGTTTGACTTTGTTGTACTGTTTAATCATTGACCATGTTTTCCATTGCCTTGCAATATGTGTGCATTCGTGAACACACACACACACACACACACACACACACACACACACAGAGAGAAAGAGAGAGGGAGAAAGAGCGAGAGAGAGAAATCAAGGTTACAAAACAACCCAAAGGTTAAAAAGTGTTTTACAAAAAGAATACAACAAGCTGCAAGGAATGTTTTGCACTATGCAACGCATGTTTGTTAACAGCTGCTACCTAAAATTATACCTTTAGTAATTATAATTGAACAAAAGTACAATATTTTGTCCTTATGTTGTTCCTATGAACATCTTTGTTGCAGATATTCTAACCTCAGACTTCACCTTCAGTGAGAGTTGCTACTGGGTTACTCTTCTGTGAAGCGGTCCTTATGTATTTTTAGATCACGTCATTTGACTGTATACATAAGGACCGCTTCACAGAAGAGTAATCCAGTATTAACTTGCATTGCTGCCACTTTTTCTGCTGTAATGTGTACACAGTTCTGCTTTACAACAACAAAAAACGGCAACCAAAAAAAACCCACAACACAATTCACATCACATCACAAGCCCATTCCATACAACTTTGCCACACGAATTAAATAAACTGACAGTGCTGTAAAATAAAAGCAATTCCACTACATCAAATTTAATTCTACTATATTCAAGCTTTAGTGTTAATGTGCAGTGCCAGTCTTACCTTGTGAGTTATTTTAATAACGGTCTTTCAGATAATGTTGTTATCCCTAGTTGTTCCCCTTCCCCAGGCTGTCTTATTACTGTTCTCCTTAAGTTGTGTTCAGTGAAAACATATTGCATTCCCCTGTCATGTTTTTGTTAGTGTGTTTACAGTGAACATGTGACATTTCCACTGTGTCATTGCTCTACAGAGGGTCAAAGTTTCTGGAGCAGAGCCATAACCGGGCCTTTCCATTACGTTTTTGTGTTTTAGCACAATTAAACATGCATCATGTACAGGCATCTATGGGATGTCAATACTATTCTCATGCTCATACAGAGGGTTCAGAAAGTATACAGAATATGGACTCAATGCACTTTTTTGTCCCACAATGACAAAGCAAATACTTAATAATAATAATAATAATAATATCAACAATAATAATAATAATAATAATAATAATAACAAAAATTATTATTATTATTATTATTATTATTATTTATTTAACTTTTTTGTGCAAATGGATTAACATCAAAAGCTGAAATATCTCATTTAGATAAGTATTCAGACCCTTTATTCAGTACTTTATAGAAGGACCTTTGGCAGTAAGTTTTCTAGATAGCAGTAAGTTTAACTCGTCTTCCTGGATAAGACTGAACCCACAGTGATGAGAGATCCCCGATGAGAAAGCTAATAAGTCTATGTGCCTAATTTACACTCATAATATTTTAATGTCAGTCACCTTATAGCCCTACATACCCTTAAAATTCAGAATTATTAAGCAAAACTTATGGATAATTTACCTGAAGTTAAGAAAAAAAAAATGTCACTTGTAGAAATAATATGCTTTGTGCTTAACAAAAAAATAACAAATGTACTTTCTTGCCTCTGATATCATTAATAATAATAATAATAATAATAATAATAATAATAATAATAATCACCCAGTGCGAATGTATATAATACAATAAATTAGCTGACTTTTAAATATTCTGTCTCTATTGAATGAGACTTTTTTTCCCCCCTCCCATCCTGGCCTTTTATCTCACTCACTCTCTCATTTTTGACATTCCATTTTTTTTCCATAGCCAATCCACAACTATAAAATAATATAAAATAAGATGGTTTTGATTGTGAGTTACAACTGAGGGAATCCATAAGCTGCTCTGAGGATAAAACAGAGATTGTAAGACGCTATAATGGCAAAGTGTTTATAAGTTATTTAAAAATATTCCAATCACATTAATATCTTAACATGCAATCTTTGACTATATTTCTGAAGGAATATCTGTGAACCCAAGCACATTAAATGTGTGTATTTATTTTCTGTCTTGTTCATTTTACCCAAGGATGTGTAAACTTTTGTATTTGACACTATAGACCTCAAATTGCAATCTGTGGTGTCTTTACGGAAGCAGTTCACCTTGTGGGACACATAGTATTCCTGTGAGATACCTATAAGTAATGAACAAGCTAAAAGGACAGTTTTGACAGCACATTAACTTAACTATGGCACAACTTCCAGGTAACCTTTCGTAGGAACATATTTATCGCTATGCTGTCAAAAACAGTCATGAATCACACATTAATGACACATTGTGAGCCAAAAGTTCCTAGTGAATCTTCAGTAACAGTTTCATCCTGGTCAGGGTTGTAGTGGATCTGGAGCCCATTCTGGGAACACTGGGCGTGAGGTGGGAATACACCTTGGATGGGACACCAGTGCATCACAGGGCACCATGCACACACACATTTACTCCTAGGGGCAAGTTAGAGCAGCCAATCCAACTAATTTCATGTTTTTGGAAACCCGCGTGGACATGGAAAGAATGTGCACACAGATAGTAACTCGAGGTCGGGATTGAACCCTGGAGCAGTGAGATGCCAGTGCTACCCACTGCACCACCATGCTGCATTCAACAAAATATGACCAATCTATTAAAATCACTATGCTCTTGAAATAATAATTTTGCTTACAATATTAGTAATGGGCCTCATCTATCAATGTGTATATGAATGACTTTATGTGTAATTCATACAAACATCTGCACAAGAATTTGACATTTATGAACATCCTGTAAATTTTGAAAAATATTCATGCCCTACTCCTACTCCATAGCATGCATACATTTACACATAAGAATACTAATGTAAACCTCGACTTGATTGACATCAAATCATATAATTTGCATGGATTATTATATTATATATGGAGTATTCTGTCAAGTTTAAATTGCATCCTTTTATTGTGTTTATGGCATTTAGCAGACTCGCTAATCCAGGGAGATTTACAGAAGCACTTTTAGAAGTCTCAAAAAAACACATCCTCATGCGAGTTCACTAGGAGAGAGAGTCTAAAAATAACATCTAAAAAATTTGTGAAAGCCAAACACTGAGGCGGATGAGCTACAACAGCAGAAGTACATGTCGGGTTCTAGTTCTGTCAGCCAAGAACAGAAAGCTGAGGCTGCAGTGGCACAGACGCACCAAAACTGGACAGATGAAGACTGGAAAAATGTAGCCTAGTCTGCTGAATCTCAATTTCTGCTGAGGCACACAGATGGTAGGGTCAGAATATGGCACCAACAGCATGAATCCATGGACCCAATCTGCCTTGTGTCAACAGTCCAGGATGGTGGAGGTGGTGTAATGATGTGGGGAATGTTTTCTTGGCACACTTTTTGCCCATTAATACCAATCAATCATCACTTGAATGCCACAGCCTATTTCAGTACTGTTGGACTGTCACAAAGCAAAAGCCGTCTCAAGCTGGCTTCATGAACATCACAATGAGTTCAATGTTCTTCCGTGGACATCCCAGTCACTAAATCCTAATCATCTAAATCCTTTGGGATCTAAAACCTTCGCGATGTGGTAGAACGGGAGATTTGAGTATGAAAGTGCACCTGAAAAATCTGCTCGAATTGCGTGATGCAATCATGACAACATGAATCTCAAATGAACGTCTTGTGGAATCCATGCCACGAAGAACTGAGGCTGTTTTTGAGAGGAAAGGGAGGCCCTACCCAGGATTAGTAGTGTTCCTAATAAAAGTGCTCTGTGAGTGTATATTCTGTTATTCACATTACATGGTGTAGACCATTTTAAACATTACATCATTCACCTTTAATTAGTTCATGATACAAATATTCAAATTCAGCAGTGCATAATAACTTGAAATAACTACTTTAAGTGATTTGCTCATTTCGTAGTTATTTTGGTGGGATACAGTGCCTTCAGTCAGATTAAACAATTTGGGACACATCTGTCTGTTCATAAATGGATCCGTTACAGAGTCTTATGTTTCTAAAATGGGTTAAGTTGCCCTCGGGTGACAGAAGGTGCTTCCAAACTGAAACCTGGAAAGTCAGCACGGTTATTCATTAGCAGTGAGGTTGGTTATAATTAACGCGTTTTATGCAACCCAGGTGTTTGTGTGTGTGTGTGTGATCTTATCTAACCCTCAATAGAAATACCTCTAGCTTTCTGAGACTTGAAAACATCTGATTAACCCTAAACATGAAGTTACAATGCAAATATCAGAATATCTTTTCCAACCTCGATTTATTTACCTCAACGCTTAACTGTTTAACCTTTTCTAAAAAAAAAAAAAAAAAATTAACAGGAAAAGGATAATATATGACGTATGTTTGCTTGCACTGCCAATTAAGGAGGAACTACACAACAAAACTTCGAACAAACTATAACAATTCCCAACGACATTTGACATTTCACCGCATAATCCAGTAATACAAGCGGATATTAAGACACTTCATACAGTTGGGGTAACGTTAAAGAAGTACACGTTCATCTTACCTGGCGTGTGTGGGTTTATAACTCCAGGTTTTGATAAGGCAGTTTGAACACAGAAGATAGTAGCAAATATGCCGAAAAGTCTAAATACTCAAAGCGCTTCTAAAACTGAAATTCATTTAAAAAACCCTTTACCTGAATTAGGGCAGGACGCTGAGTCCTAATGTTTTCAAAGGAGTGACGGTTGTAAAGGTCACGCCCACTTATACTTCAGAATAGGTGCGCGACCTCCGCTTCTCCCTCTTCTCACGTGGTCTTGTGTCAAAAGGCCTATGTCTTTAAGAAGTACATTTCCCTTTCTTTTCGTTCTTTTTTTCTGTCAAGTAAGTTTTTTTTAAATGAAGATAAAGGATTTCAATTGAAAGTGACAAAGAAGACAGACTCCTTTTAAAAACAACTTTAAAGATATATACATACACATGTACATATACACATATACCATAGAAATTAACAATAGAATGAAGGAAAATGACATTGTATACTCAATTTATTAAACAAGCTATTACAATAATCTATTAACCCACCCACCCCCACTGCCTGCTGAAGATGAAATCCAACTACAAACTAAATGAATGAGGAAAAAAGCCAAATAAAGGCAACTAAAGGGCAATGTCTCATATGTCTATTAAATAATGAGTTTACCTTATCTAACAGACAAGCAGATGCCAAATCTTGTCAAGTTGTACATATTTGCCCTTGAAAGAGTATCTAATTTGTTAGAGATGTAGGGTGGAAGTCAATTCCCTCACCAGCAAGCCATCTTTTGCCAGCCAACATTTCCGTTTATGTATATTAGTAAATTTTCTGAGAGACAAAACAGCAACTATCCTGGTTACAATTCAAATGTGATTTAAAAAAACAAAACAAAAACAAAACAAAACAAAAAAACAACACTTTGCTCTATCTGCAAACAGGGAATGCATTTTCTTCTACTGCGCTTTCTCCAAGCTGCCTTTTCTCCATAATACTCTAAACATTTGTCCTCAAACTTTGGAAATGAATCAAAACTTATGGTGCTTAACTCAGGATGCTTAACAAAGACTGCATGAAAAAAGATGAGCTAAGGCCTCTAACTGTACATAGACAAGACAATGTGGACTAACAAGGTAGGCATCTAATGAAGTATCCAGTAAGAATATATAGTGTTAAAAAATCCCATCAACGCTTATACACATTTATTTTTTTGTTTATTTGGCACCAGCCCAGGATAGCAAACACCATTAGCAAATATTAACTATCCTAACTTGTCTCTGTTATTTGGCAAGTGACTGCTTTCCCAAGAATGTCAGTGTTGGAAAGACTTCCCCCCCATGACTGATTGGCCATGTTTTCTGTCCTGGTTCTTATATAAATAATAATGGCTAATCCCCATCTGCTTATTATGAAATTAACAAGAAATGAAACGAGCAAGAAAAATGACAAAATAAGCCCAGCACAGAAATGAAATGAAATTAACAACAGCTGTAATATATTTAATTATCAACTATGATCCATTCTTGTGTTTATCTTGTTCTGCTTAATGAACAGCATGTTATGGTCATGGTGATAAGCAGTTATTTAAATTTTTTACAAGGTTGCAATTATTCAAATTCTGATTTCACTATATAATTATGACAATTGAATCAGAGGCCATTAATTATCCACCTTTTGCTACCAGTAAGCCAAACAAACAAGCCCAATCAAGATAAGTTTTACAATGACATCTAGCATAAAATTTGGGGAAGAATTAATTAGGGGTTTGCTCTTACCCAGACACATTCAGGTCTTTATTAGTTTCTGACTTCATTAAGGACAATCAATGACAAGATTTGCTCTATGTCAGGGGTGTCCAATCTTATCTGGACAGGGCCGGTGTGAGCACAGGTTTTCAGTGTAACCAAGCAGAAACCACACCTGAGTCTACTGAAAGCCAAGATCAACTGTTTAAGGTGGAATCAGGTGTGGTTCCTGCTTGATTGTAATGAAAACCTGTACCCTCACCGGCCCTTTGTGGATCAGATTGGACACCCCTCCTCGATATTATTAGAAAAAAATTTCACCAGATGGCTTTCTAAAGAGTTTCTACTTCTACCTTTTCTGAAAAGGAAGCCCTTTGTTGCAGGGTTTTTATGTAGATCATTTAAGGGTTCACCAATGGGACAAACCAAAGAACCATTAATGGAGAAATGCTAGATGGAGTCTTTTCCCCCCAGTTAAATCTGAAATAATTGGGGGGGAAACATAAAAACTGCAAAACTATTTATATTTCAGAGGAATCAAATGCTACATTAAGTAACTTTAATATGTGCAGTACAATGGATATGGAGCAAATCTCGTGTGCTTTCTTACTTAAATGACTCACTGCTACAGACAAAAATTGTCCGCAAAACCTAAAAAAAAATCTACAAGCATCACATTTAAACTGTTACATTTATTGCAAGTATTTCACATTCAGAATACATAAGAACATGGTCCTGCAAGTGAACATACAACCTCAGGTGGCAAAAATTACTTGGAAATTTGGTGGAAGCAAATCTCTCAGTGCAAGCGTGCAACCTGTTCATAGTAACTTTTGTCTGCTCTGACCCTCACAACCTTGCTGTCTTGCTGTGCCATGAATTTTAATGAGTAATAGACAGAATAGATTTGCATGTTATTAATATAATAGCTCACTCTCTGCATTATACCTCAGCTGTCCATCTGGCATTTTGTATAAAATAGCATGCACCATTTCTCATGGGCAGAAGAAAAAAAAATATTCATAGCATTTTTTTGGTGGAGCAAGAGAGCTTGCTCCTTCAAGATGTTATAGGAAAACAAACAGGCTATAATTAAATGAGCCGTTCGCTATTATGGAACATGATAGCCAATCCTCATCCACTGTCACTGCAACAAACTCGCAAAATATGTGAACTGCTGTAGCAATGATCAGTGTTGTTTGAGAGATATACTGTAAGAGGGAAATGTTCACATGATTCCTGATTGGATTCAGTGAAGTGCAAATGATTAAAAGGATAGTGAATAATTTAGACTCTGTTGTAACATACTCAGCCTTTCCATTTGCAATGCATTGAGCAAGGCCAGACATGGTTTCCTTCTTGGTTATAATTTCAAAGAATAGTGCATGAAAGATGTTGTTAATTATGGTTTTAAAAGGTAAAATTCAGAATTTTAATGTAGAGAGAAAAATATAAGCAGCATGTTTTTGAATCTTAATGTCTTGATATACATTATTTATACTTTGTTGTTCGTATGCAAAATTTAAAGAAAAATAAAAGAAAAGAAAACAGAAAAAGGAGCACCAGTGCTAAAGAACCATATCTGAAACTATATTTCAGATATCATGAGAGTGAAAAGTGAAAGAATGCATCCATCCATGAGAGTGAAATCTCATCCATCTTATCCATTTTCTGGTTATTCTACTAAAGCTGTCTGTCTAGACTGCAGAATATTTATTACTAAAGTTAATATGCTATGATAGGATTTATGGTCTGGCTATGTCTAGACCAGGGAACTGTGTGTGTGCATTCAGATGCTATTTGTCTAATGATTTTGTTACTGAATGGCATAAATAGGCCATAGGCATTAAAATAAAAATAAAAAATGGATGTGAATAAATTGAGCCACACAGGTGTTAAGATAAAATGTGGTTGTGAATGTGTGCAAACATGCATTGTACATCATTTCTATCTTCATGATTTATATGTAACACTGTATTTCATTTGTATCTGTGTAACCTAAAGCTTGCGTCAGAGGATACAAGGTTGCCGTAGTAACATAAAATCACATTCTACACCCCTTTCACAAAACGCCCCTCTATAATGGTGTTTCAGTAGTGCTAAAGCTATCTGAAGGCAGAGAGATGCTCTGGGGACTGTAGTTGTACACACACACACACACACACACACACACACACACACACACACACATCTGCTATATAGAGCCCTACGGTCAAAAAGGTTATTACACAGTAATTTACAGTTACTGGACTATTACCAGGTCTTCAGCTTTAGTGTGCTGTATGTGCTAAATAATTTTCAGGGTTTTTTATGCCTGCTATTTTTCAGGTTAATACTTTTTCTGCATTAGTCATTTAATCCCTTTTCTGGTTTTCAAAACTAAAATAAGAGAGACTTTTTTAGTGTTCTTCTACAATCATGATCCAAATATCTCTTAAACAGGTCAAGTAGACTAGACAGCCAGGTTTCTGGTGCTGATGGCCATTTAGCCTCCCACTGATTACAATAAATGATAATGCACAGACACAATAGATTACAGAGAGTAGGAGCATTACTCATGGCTGGACCTTTGATAAAGGCTTTTCAGGAGCTCTCTTTAATATTCTCATTTGAACTTTACTGATCGGAGACTAGCAATCTTCTGCCACACATGGCGTGGATATAAAAATGATTGAGACAGCAAAAATGTGCCAGATCTACAAAGCATTGTGGACCTATTGTCTCTCGAATCAAAAGCAACAACCAATAAAAAAAAACAGGGAGCGTTAATAATAATAATAATAATAATAATAATAATAATAATAATAATAATAATGTTGTTGTTGTTGTTGTTGTTAATAATAATAATGTTGTTGTTGTTGTTGTTATTATTATTATTATTATTATTATCCATCCATCCATTTTCTGTACCTCCTATCCTACACAGGGTCACGAGGGAGCCTGGAGTCTATCCAAGGGAACTCGGGGCACAAGGCGGGGGACACCCTGGAGGAAACCCCAAAGCATGGGGAGAGCAATTCTTGCGCCAAATTTCAGCAAAGTCAAAGTTTCACACCGTAAGTCTGTAGTGATACTCCATCAAACATTGCAGTGAAAGTACTAACCTTTCCCCTTTTATTCCTAGAAATTAAACAACCTTTTCCTGGATATTTGTATACACTTTCCAGAATCTGTCTTTTCATTTGTTCAATTGTCAGACTGCTTGTAAGCACTACTAGCACAGGAGGTGGGAATTATGATAGCACAAAATGGTGTGAATTTGTCAGAATATGAGTGATGATAGAGTGCTTGCTGCTCTTCTTCTCAATGCTCATCAATTTGTTGATGAGATGTCCTGGTGTAAACTCCAGGCACATATGCAAGGAAATATATTTACATACAGTATGTGTTGATATTATTATTCATTATATATTATTCATATACATATATTCATATACAATATATATATATATATATATATATATATATATATATATATATATATATTGTATCTTTTGACATTTTAGTGGGCATGAGGACATGAGGAGATATACACTCACTGAACACTTTATTAGGTACACTATACTAATACTGGGTACTGTAGGTTTGTGGCATGGATTATACAGGATGTCTGAAACATTCCTTTCATTCTGGTCCATGTTGACATGATTGCATCGCCCAATTCCTGCAGATTTTTCAGGTGCACTTTCATGTTCATCTCCCAATCGACCACATCTGAAAGGTGTTTCAAATTCAGATCCAGTGACTGGGAAAGCCACTGAAGAACAATGAACTCGTGGTCATGTTTATGAAACCAATTTGAGACTTTTGCTTTGTGACATGGTGCATTATCATGCTGGAAGTAGCAATTAAAACATGGGTAAATTGTGGCCATGAAGGGATAGACATGGTTAACAACAATACTCAAATAGGCTGTGGCATTCAAGTGATGATTGATTGGTATTAAAGAGCCAAAAGTGTGCCAAGAAAGCATTCCCCACACCATTACACCACCTCCACCAGCCTGGACTGTTGACACAAGGGAGATTGGGTCCATGGATTCATGCATTCAATTTGGCACCAAATTCTGACCCTACCATCTGTGTGCAGAATTTGAGATTCATCAGACAGGCTACGTCTTTCCAGTCTTCAACTGTCCGGTTTTGGTGAGCCCTTTCCCACTGCAGCCTCAGCTTTCTGTTCTTGGCTGACAGAACTGGAACCCAACATGGGCTTGTGCTGTTGTAGCCCATCCACCTCATGGTTTGATGTGTTGCACATTCTGAGATGCTTTTCTGCTCACCACAGTTGTACAGAGTGGTTATCTAAGTTGCTTTAACCTTTCTGTCAGCTCAAACCAGTCTGTCCATTCTCCGTTCACCTCTCTTATCAACAAGGCAATTCTGTCCATAGATGAGCTGCTCTCTGGATGATTTTTCATTATTGCACCATTCTGAGAAAGCTCTAGAGACTTTTCTGCGTGAAAATCCCAGGAGATCAGCAGTAGAAATATGCAAACCAGCCCATCTGGCCCCAGCAATCATGCCATGGTCAAAATCACTGAGATCACATTTTTTCCCATTCTGATGGTTGATGTGAACATTACCTAAAGCTGCTGACTTGTATATTTTTCTTCAATAAACGGCACATGCATATTTTACCACTGGGACTCAGTCATTTAATCAGTGAGTCAGTCAGTGAGGAGAAATGTACCTCCTAAGTTTCCCTGCTTGGGGTCCAGCAAAAAATCTGAAATGTGCTCATGCATGCTTTTCAGTTTCCCAGACACTGATCTGCACTATTTTCTCTTTCTCTCTCACACAAAAACACAGGCTTGATGAAAGCTGACCAGCTACAGTTCAATATTGATATACCCACTTTCACTACAGTGAATGCGGTCATACCTGAATCCCCAGAGAACGTGGATGGAGGGATGGGTGGAGGAAGAGGGGGGCGTGCTTTCTTCAAACACAAATGAGATCCTCCCATGCCCTGCCCTCAGCTTCTCACCCCTCTCACTTTCACACACACACACATGCACTAACACACAAATTCCCCACCTCTCTGCAGCTGTGCTGGAGAGCTGCAGCAGAGCCCGTGGGTTCCCAGTTCATCTGTCTCTGACTGAACAGCCTCATTAGGGAAGGACAAGCGTGTATGCTACATAAAAGGGTGTATGTCGCTACTGAGCAAGAGAAGAGTGTTTGTGCTTGAGCACCCATCATTCAGAGCCAGCCTGCGTGGGCAGAGCAGAGAAAGAGAGCAGCAAGGGAAAGAAAGAAGAAGAAAAAAGAGCAAGAGGAGAGCAAGGAAAGCTTGTGTGCCGGAGCTGGAATCAGTCGTGAGACCCTCCTCCACCATGGCTGCTGCATAGGAATCCATCACCACGGCAGCCGTGTGCATGAGGTGAGGGGGGCTGTCTGAGCAAGCATGTGTGCATTTGTCTGTATGTGCATCTGTGCATAATGCATTGTCTCTATCCTGCAGCAGTTTGCTTACTATTGTTCTGTGCTTGGCTTTCTTGTGTGTGCATAATTTACACATCCATCAGGGAAATAGCGGGAGACAAGGAGAGACACAGAGACAGAAAGATGGAGAGACGGGGCACAGTATTCCCAATATGCCAGTTCTAATTACCCTGCTTGGCAAAATCTTATTATGTACTTTTTTCTCTCTCTCGCTTTTTTTCTCTGTGTCTTTCATTCTAGATTAATAGATAGGAATATCAATTTAGGTAGTAGGCTGTGAGTGTGTGTGTGTGTGTGTGTGTGTGTGTGTGTGTGTGTGTGTGTGTGTGTGTGTGTTGCTAGGGATTGCCTGATAAATGTGAATTTACAACATTATGAGAGACACAGCATTCTCCAATCAAATGCGAAAGCAATAGTACAACAGACAACACATCATCCAATCCAGAGACTGCAGCCAAGGAAAT
Organism: Ictalurus punctatus; assembly: GCF_001660625.3. Taxonomy (NCBI): domain Eukaryota; kingdom Metazoa; phylum Chordata; class Actinopteri; order Siluriformes; family Ictaluridae; genus Ictalurus; species Ictalurus punctatus. The sequence goes on from NC_030417.2 coordinate 25,975,721, forward strand.
TACAAGCTCCATCTGCACATTATCTTTGAAAGAAAGAGGGAATAGAAAAATTTAATTATGAAAAGAATTAAGCAAAGGATAGGAAGATGAAAGGGATTACTTGAGTACTGAAGTAATTCTACATGCCTGTCTGTATGAGTTAAAACATATATCCAGCTATAATCATAATAACGTAATGGCAGAGTAGCTGTATTTACTGTATTATGAGTTTTTTCTTTCACTTTTAGCCCATTACCATATACTTAACATTTTTTAAATTGTCTCTCCTATTTCCCTGTGTCTTTTGTCTTATCCCCCCCCCCATTCATTATTAGCAGTGATGTTAAGGTTTGTTAATGTGGCTGCATGCTCTCTGTGTTGTAGGTCCTTGTGGATGAAATGATCAATTAGATTAGTGGCAACTCTGCTCAGGCTAAAAGTAAAAAAAAAGAAGGAAGAAATACAACTGAGCACACACACACACACACACACACACACACACACACACACACACACACACACACACACACACACATATGTATATATATATAATCACCAGCTGCTCAAACTCAAACGCAAGCTCTCCATCGATTTTACACATTTATTTGTCCACATTTCATGCAAGTGAAAAGGTCCTTCTGTGCAATAAATGTCCTACGTTTTTTTTTTGTTTTTTTTTTTTGCATTTTGTTGCCTGAGAACTGTGTGAATATTCTCAGTTCACCACTTAGTGAAACATGTGCAGACAAATGCTTCATCTTTTTTATTTACCTTAACCACATTGTATTCTTTTGAAGTGTGGATAGAGTACATGAACAAATGAATCAAATTGGCCAAAGTCTTTGAATTGACCTGATTTTTGTTTAGAAATGAAGGAAAAATGGTCAACTGGTCAACATCCTGGTACTAGAAATGGCCATTCAGCAGTTAAGTTTGTAATTCATCCAGCAGTGGGCTTTGACCATAAATTTTGTTGGGGCAGGATAACATTAATAACAACATAGTGTCAAACAAAATTAAGTCAAGAAGCTATGACACTTGACTTATGCCATGATCTTGTGAATTTTTAAAGTAATCCAATCATAGGTGCTTGAGAGCCATCATCCGCCTTACCGTTTAATAGCTTGTTTTGATCAGCTCTAGATGTACCTATATTTGCTTCAGCAGTTGTGTTTGCCAAAGAACTAATATCATTAACCATGGTTACCAGGTTTCAGCAAAATGTCCAGCCTAAAAAATCCCACACAAATACATACAATGGATAATGGGCACTGGACACAGTTTTTTTTTCTTTTTCTCAGTCTTTTCATGAGAAATAAGTTCAGCATGCTATCCACTCCATATTTCCCCCTTTCCCTTTCCCAGTCTTTGCAATATATCTTACAATAGAAATGGTTCTGTACATCATATGAGCACAATGAGCACAGTATGCACTTAGTCTATACCTTGTAAGTGTTGTTTGCATTCATTTATTAGATTTAATTCAAATTATTTGCTATAAAACAAGATCTTGGCAGCTGAAGAGTATTTTTAAACTAGTCCAATTTGGGCAACCCTGAGCATGCTTCCCCACAATTTCGAAACATCTAGAAAGGCAAGCAAATCAATGGAACATCAGCTTATAGCAAGATGTCCAATAGCAATATTTTTGTTCATTGAATTCATCACAATTTGTTTATTATTTATTTAGTAAATTTTTATTACAATATAAATTCTTTTTTTGCCAGCTCAACAATATTTTCCAACTGAAGTTAGCGTTAATAGTTTGGTGTTGTTAAATGTGGGTGTTTAATTTGCCAGTTCTTTACTGACATTTTTTGGATGGGAAAAAAAAAAACCAAGTGGCCTTAATCAAATTAAATAGTTTTTTTTTTTTTTTTTTTTTTTTTTTTTAAATAACTAAGAGAAATAATATGATCTTTTTCTATTCCAAGGAATGGTAGTCTATAAATATGAGGCAGGTTTCAGTGATTTCATTCTACAGTTCAGCCAGGCACTTAATTCAAATCAATAACTGTTTCACTAGAGATTTTTCATGTAATGAATGTTGCATGAGATATTCCAGCACATTTGACAGACGAGTGGCATGGCATATTTAGCAATGATGCTTCATAGACCATACAATGTTTATATTGTATATTTTTATTATGTGTTGTGTTGGTCTCAGGCTAACACTACTTTTATCTCTATTAGGTGTGAAACGTAGGGAGAAAGCAGAAGGTATACAGAGAAAGAGTAAAAGTGATTCAATATGGCAGCCGAGGAAAAGCCTGGTGTTAAGAGCAGTACCTCCATTGTGCCATGCTTCCTGTTTGTGGAGGTGAGTCAGCAACCTTGGACCTGGAGATCACTTTTTTACACCTCTGATGGAGCAAATGTGTTTACTGCTTGTTGTGGAACAAAAATGGCACCATGGCCAGAAATACACTTAATAGGAACTGTCAACTCAAGCTGGTTTCTCAGAATCACAACAGAGGTATTTTTGGCCATGGGTTAATGGGACAAGAATGTTAACAAATCGCCTTTAGACTCCCATAAATTGGATTCCTTTGTCTAGAATTTAGAGCCTTATTTAACTAATTTGGTCATCATTACTTACACAACATCCTAAATTACAAATTACACAACATCCTAAAATCTATCTGAAAGTTTGAACTACTGTAACAAGTGACAAGAGTGGTGTCAATGTGAATGTAAATCTGAGGATGACTAGAGAATCAGTATTCGGTCATTGAGCAAGGCCCTTGTGCTTTGTTTGTATTCTTTTTCAATTATAAGTTGCTTTGAAAAATTTGTCTGAACATGAATGAAATAAATCTTGAAAGAATGAAACAAATAAAAATATATTGGTTAAGCTTAAGTAGGTATAAGAGGGACTCATCAGTTATCCAGTTTAAATGAGAAAGCAGTTTTCCAGAACCTCTGGCCAAGGATGACATCACAGTATTTAATTTTATCCCTGTGTTATTTAGTAATCATCAAATGGTGTATTATTTGTGTGTAGCTACTGTGAAAACCCAGTACTACAAAGTACTTTGAATTAACAATTAATGGGGATACTCTATTATTACCCAGTAAACACAAAGTGTTCATTTAACCCAGGTTGTTTTTCAGCCTGATTGAATGCTCCAATATTTACTCTATTTACTCACAAGGGCCATTCATGAACTGTAATTACCAATTATTTGTGTAAAGCAGTGTGTCCTATCTTGATTAAAAATTGAACCACTGACTACAGTAGTTATGTACTCCCAGAAATGCAGAAGGCAGTTCTGGTACATATTTCAGGGCAGTGAGTATGTAGTGTGACTGTGGGAAGCGAGATGTGTTGTGTCATACTGTATCTCCCCTGCCTCCTCTTTTACTCTGTGCTTTGAGGATCAAGTTGGAGTGCAGTTGTTAGACCATTAAGGTGTTTCACAATATATTTTAATCAGAAGATGTGGCTGGGGTCAAATGTACTAGTATGGACAAATGCTTGAATGCACACACAGACACAAAACAGCCACTAGCATACACCTTTTATTAGAGCGAGAGGGTAAATTGGGATGTAGGAAGTGGAGGAGGACTATATTCGGTCATGTGTGCAAACAACTTCTGTGTTATTATATGAATTGGAGTCATGGAAATGTGATTACAAACAAGTTTTCAATATCTATTTCTGTGTGTTTTCAGTATTTCTTGTTTGTCAGATTTTCTCCTTTCATGAGGTCTCCCCAGGTTAATCCCTACAGCAAAAGAGCTTCGTTACCTGGGATGTAGAAAACAGAGTGCTAGACAGTTACCAGATACCTGAATAAATGAAAGCCAAAATCAATAGATTACAACCAAGAATAATGCAAGAGCAGGCTGAGATAAAATAGACCTTATTTGGCATTTAATCAAATTTTCCTCCAGAGGCAGGATTTAAACATACAGGCTAAGCAGTATAGGATAATATATATAAAAAAAAACTTACAAGGTGGAACTTCTGGCATACGAATTATAACCTTCTGATGACCAGCACAGAGCCTTAACCATGAAGCAACCCTGACATAGCATTTGTCTTAAAACATAGGCATATAGATCAAGATCCATGAAATGAAGCCAATGATTGGATGAAGTCTTGTTCTTCGAAGACTGCTGCCTGTTTTGGGTGTATACTTAACTGTTAAGAATTACAATATGCACACATGGCTAATTTAGAAAATTAATTTGAAATGGAGTTCATGTGCGAGCTGCTGTTTCATAAAACTGGATGGGGATATGATGTGATATTCCTACTGTGTTGAGAGAGCTACATGAGGACTACGTGCCTGCTAAAATCAATATGGATACAGTGTACCTGAATGGCTTTTGGAAAACCCTTTACAGATATCATAATAGTGATGCTAATAGTGCATTATCAGTACATAATTAATCTTATGGGTACATCATGTTTTTGACTAGACTTTACATGGGAGACAGTGGAGACAAGAAACAGCTGGTCAGATACTTTAAGCCAAACTGATTTGACAGTTGAGGTTGCAGTGGCAGTCATTGACAGATGCTTTTTGCTTTTTGCCAAACTAATGTGGCTCTTGTTGCTGGAAAATTTTAAAAAGAGGTTTAGAACAACAAAACTGTCAGAAATTTGCTATTAGGGGCATGGACGTAGTAAAGGCGTTATTTTATCCAGATAATATTTTATTCATGCACCATTTGGTTATGTGATAAGATGTATGTGCCCAAACCTATCCAGATGTTAGATTGATCTAGGCTGTTTGGGTCTGATATTGATGGTTAGTGCACAACTAATGTAATCAAAAGTGCCTGTGTCAACCATAATGTTTTTATCCAGTGAGCTGCTGGATGGAATTTGACATCGTCTAGATCATACCATTCTCTCATCGATGTCAACACCATTTCATGAAGACACCTAAATAATTTCAGAAATGTTTTCAGACCTACTGAAAATGTCATGACACTATATAAAGTTCCATACAACAGGCTGGGTAATTATTATCCTGATATATTTGCTACTGAAATTGTTTCTTTGCTTGTTTTAGAGATGGAATGGTACAGTGTAGCTGCCTTTTATGCATTTATGTCCTACACAAATGCTTCATGTGTATACCTTCTTTAGCTTCTTAGGAAAATTGCCCAAGGGTTACCACAATTTTACTTCACTGTAACCATGAGGCCTCTATTTTTTAACTATAGTACATAATGATAGCCATGATGCTACCATAGTTCCAACGTGAAGTTTATTGGAGCAAAACCTTTCGGGTTCCGCCCAATTAGGAAGAGTTAAAACCCTTGGACACCATGAAAACAATGAGTTCTCTTCCAACACTTTTTAAAAAGGTACTCCCCAATCATCATCTACAGGGAGTCCTCATCAACAGCAGCTGCAAGAGTCTTCTTCAAATCCACATCTTAAGGAGTTTTCGTCAACCACCATCTTCCAGGACTTCTCCACTCAACCTCTTCAGGAGTTCTCTCTTCAATTAACATCTGCAAGAGAGCTCTGCAAAAATGTGTGAAGTGGTTACAGCTAAGCTTCCTAACACCAGTCGTGAAAGAACCAGAAGAACTGTTGCCACACCTACGAGACTCCACTCCATTCACCATTCTGACTGGGCCTCCTAGATGCCACTCAAAAGCAACCAGACCTCTGACGCATTCCCACAAATTGGAAATGCAAGTAAGCACCTCCAGGTCTCAGTCGAAGCTGGTCTATTTAATAGAGCCCTTCTAAAATAAGTGAAAATTAAATTAATTTCCAATGGTTTGTTCAGGTCGAGGTCTAAGAACAGCATACAGTGTTAAAACTAAGGAGCCATTCATTCTGTCAAACTATTTTCACCTCCTTTGTGTGTGTGCGTCTGTGTGTGTGTGTGTTGTTAGATTAGTTTCTGTATATTAGAGTAGTTTAATAAAGTCTTGTCTCATTTTAATAGCAAGTGTCTATATTTATCATTTACTGTCTTAAGTTCTTCTTGTCCAATCTTGTTACTGTGCTCATAATTCATGTTTAACATCAGGATATTATTACCAGTGGCCACAGGATTAATATCCTAGCCAGACTTAATAAGATACATTACCTTCAACTCATCAGTGGACAAATAGTTGATCAATTGTTGAAATATTAAGTTTGAACATTTCCCCCATTTTGAGCTCAATCTAAAAGCTCATTTTCCCTATATCAACTATGCCCAGTTGTTAAAAAAAGGCCATTTTCAGCTATGTCAATTCCAGATTAACATCTCGGGCTCTTGGGGGAGCATGGTGGATGGAGGTGCTGTCAAAGGGCTATTGTGAACTGGCTTAAAATGGGAGACATGAAAGGTGGGATGGATGGGCAGGGACCTGGGGAGTATGAGTTTGATGGCAGTGGAATTCATGATGCTCTCAATGGTGAAAAAGCCCAGATAATGGGGGAGAGTTTCTTAGCGGGATGTCTTTGGCTGCAAGCCACACCTTTTAACCTGGCTGGTAGTTAGGAACTGGAACCCAACGATGGTCAGCCAGGTGACAGTTGCGCTTGGTGAAGCAGAGCAGGGCGGAACAGGCCTCTCTCTTCATACCATGCAGCAACGATGCAGGTGAGCCTGCACGGATGGGACAGCGATGTCGTCTTCCTGGACTGGGAACAAGGGAGGCTGATAGCCCTGGAAGCACTCAAAGGGGGACACGCCAGTCAATGTATTAGTTAGGGAGTTGTGGGCATACTCAATCTGGAAGCTCCAGGTGGTGGGATTGCTGGCAGTGACACACTGCAACACTGTTTCCAGTTCCGGGTAAACTGACCGTGGCCGCAAGAGCATTACAGAATGATATGAGCATTACAGAATGATCTCCAGACTTGGGAAATGAACTAAGGGCTACGGTCAGAGACAATGTACTTGAGAATGCCGTGCAACCAGAAGACATGGCTGATGAGGAGGTCTGCAGTTTCTTGGGTGGTGGGGAGCTTGGGAAGGGCCACAAAGTGTATTGCTTTTCGAGAACCGGTCTAGTATGGTGAGGATGACATTGTTACCTTGGGAAAGGGGTATACTAGTGATGTGTAACCAAGGGTGACTGGACAGGCAGGGATCATAGTAGGCCAGCAGGTGGGTGGTGTGAGGGCTTATTATGAGCGCATATGGTGCAGGCAGTGAGAAATGCTCAGGTGTCAGCACCCATCATAGGCCACCAGAAGTGCCATTTCAACAGGCCTACGGTGTAACTGGAGCCAGGGTGACAGGTGAACCAAGAACAGTAAATCCACTGGAGGACCTGGGAATGTGCTGTGTCAGGGACGAACAAGCGACCAGGAGGCCTATTACCTGGATCGGGTTGGGTGAGTTGTGCTCTCTGGACCAAGGACTCAATCTCCTATGTGACTGCCTACACCACGCAGGCCGGAAGGAGGATGGTGTCAGGGTCGGAGGTGTTCTCTTCTTCGGAGGTGAACAGGCGAGAGAGGGCATCATTCTTAGCATTTTTGGAACTGGGACGGTAGGTGATCATGAAGTTGAACCGCCCGAAGAACAGGGCCCAGCATGTCTGATGGCAGTTGAGGCGCTTGGTAGTCTGGATGTAGGCCAAGTTCTTATGGTTGGTCCAGAAGATGAAGGGCTGCTCAGCCCCCTCAAGCCAGTGCCTCTATGCCTCCAAAGCTAACATAGGCTACCAACACCTGATTCCTCACAATGTAGTTGCATTCTGCTGGGGAGAGGCACTGACAAAAAAAAGACACAAGGAAATTTTCTGGCCAAGGGTGGATCATTGGGAGAGCACTGCACCCGCACTGAAGTCAGAGGTGTCCACCTCTACAATGAATTGTTGTGATCAGGCTGGATATACACAGGGGCTGAGGTGATCATCTCCTTGAGTTTGGTGAAGGTGGATTTGGCCTCAGGTGTCCACTCAATGGGGATAGAGGTGGAGGTGAGCCTAGTGAGGGATGCCAGGACTGAAATGGGCTGTAGTCTCAAATAAACCGGCGGTAAAAGTTAGCAAAGCCCAGGAATCATTGAATTCTATTCAGGGTAGTAGGTGTGGGCCAATAGAAGACAGCCCAGATCTTCTCGGGATCAGCACTCAATTGCCCACTCACAATAACGAACCCCAGGAACCTGACCAAATACTCCACCACACTGCCAGGCCCCTGGCGGAGGGAAATCAGGCACTTGGTGGCCTCCTTCCCTTGGACGGGGTGGTCAAAAACCTTCTGAAGTTCTGCGGTGAAGGAAGAAAGAGAGGACCACAGAGTTGGCTGCCTAACCAACATGGCAGTGGCCCAGGCTAGGGCATCTCCAATAAGAAGCCCCACAATATATACACCCCCCCGACCACCCAAAAGTTGGGACAGTATGGAAAATGTTAATAAAAACAAAGAGGACTGGTTTGTAAATAAAAACAAATAAAAATGTATTTAAATAAAAATGTATAAAGACAAGGTATTTCATGTTTTACTTAATCAACTGCATAGTTATTTGAAGATAAATGTTTATTTTGAAATGTATGCATGCAACACATTCCATAAATGTTGGGACAATTTAGGCAATTTAGGACTAATAGCAATGTGACAAGTTGAAATAAGAAGGTGATGTGAAACAGGTGAGGCAATCGTCTAATCATATTATATAAGAACTTCCAAAAAGGCCTAGTCCTTCAAGAGCAAGGATGGGTCAAGGCTCTCCAATCTGCCAACAGATGCGTCAGCAAATAAACTTTGAGAACAACATTCCCTAAAGATTAAGCGGTAGGATTTTGGGCATTTCACCTTCTACAGTGTACAAAGTGTAAAATCTCATTGTGTAAAGGTCAAGGACAAAAACCACTTCTGAATGTGCCTGCAGTCCTTACCTGTCTCTGATTGAGAATTTTTGGTGCATTATGAAGCGCAAAATAAAGCATTGAAGGCCCCGTACAGTTGCGCAGCTGAGGAAATGTATAGTGGATGAATGGGGGAAAATTCCACTTGCTAAACTTAACCAAATGGTGTCTTCAGTGCCCAAACACTTGATAACTGTTATTAAAAGAAAAGGTCATGTTACACAGAGGGAAACAATCAATTGTCCCAACTTTTTTGGAGTGTGTTGCAGTCATCAGATTTTAAATGTGTATATTTTCAAAAAATAAATTTAATTCATGAATTAAAACATCAAATAATTTGTTAATAATGTGTTTTCAATATAGTACAGGAAGTGAATTGAATTTTTTTTTTTTTCATTTTCCATACCGTCCCAACTTTTTTGAAATTGGGGTTGTAGGCTGCCCTGGCTTTGTCAATGACATAGGTGTTAGGGTGCTGAGCAAACACGAGGGAACACTGAAGGAGGAAGGACCTTCATCCCCCTAGGCCATCTGCATAGGGCTCATGGTCTGGGACATAGGCATCATGCTGTGATAGACTGGGAGAGGTGGCAGACTGGACTACTGGGGCAGGGTGACTTGGCTGGGGCCAGGGGGTGTCTGGACTGAGGAGTGGGTGAGGAGCTGGTCCATCATGGCCTGATGGTTCTCAGTGAGTGTGCAGAGCTGTAGTTCATGCTGATCCAGGAGGGTGCCCTGATGGGATAGGGCTGACTGCAGGGGAGCTGGTTCTGCTAGGCCAGATTGTTTGGTTATGATGAACACAGATACGAGGGGACCCAAATGCAGAACAAAGACAAAGACTGAAGGTAAACAGGATTTATTGAAGGAAGCTGGGGTGCGTGGGGAAAGAAGTGTGATAATGTGTAGTCAGCATCAGAATTCAAACTCGGATCCACTGCGTGAGAGTTGAGTGCACAGCCGATATGTCACAGGGAGAGCGGGTTTGAGCTGGGCTCAAACTTGGTTTGGTGGCGTGAGAGCTGAGTGCAGAGCAGGAAAGCCATGGGGAAGGCAAGGCTGGGCTGGGCCTGATACCTGGAAATATGGAGAAGGGGAAAAACAGGGAAATGCAGGGACATACACAGTGGCTCTGGCCTGGACCATGACAGAAATGCTGATACAAATCCCAAATACTAGGACAAATAAGATCCTATGCGATCACTATGTTGTGATGGGCTGAAATGGGTGCCACCTTCAGCATAGGCAGTGACTTGCCATTATCCAGTAGTCCATGCAAAAATTTAATCACTTTAGGCACTGGGCAGTGTGCTGGGTCTGATTGGCAGGGCACACACCATTTCCAGACCAGTTCTCACCTGATAACGTATAAGGCCCTTATACTAGGGGGCACTAGCATTCGGGATAATTTTCTGGACTGCTACATTGCAGTAATCGAGCTGTTCACTGCTCCAAGGGGCCAATCCGACAGACTCAGATAGTCTGGCTAGGGATACCACACTTCTCTGCTTATCTGAGACAATATGTTTGTCCAGGGAGGACATCGTCAGGGTGTTCCAATCACTAGTGACAGTAACAGTGAGAGCCAGGGTCTTGCTGGCCATTTCGGGGAAATGAGTAGAACTCTGGTTTAACTATTGAGTTCTGTGCAATGTGGGTAGAATGAGAAAAAGAGGTGGAAATGCATACAGAAGGGTCTGAGTCTAGTGTTAGGCTAGAAGAGAAAATCCACAAAATACACAAAATACACAAAACATTTTTCCAACAGCCTTCTGGCTTGTCCACACAAGCTTTAGTAAACTTCAGATGGGCAGCAAGGTTCTTTTTGGAGAGCAGTGGCTTTCTCCTTGCAACCCTGCCATGCACACCATTGTTGTTCAGTGTTCTCCTGATGGTGGACTAATGAACATTACCATTAGCTAATGTGACAGAGGCCTTTTGTTGCTTAGAAGTTACCCTGGCTCCTTTGTGACCTTGTGGACTATTAAACGTCTTGCTCTTTGAGTGATCTTTGTTGATTGACCTCCTGGGGAGGGTAACAATGATCTTGAATTTCTTCCATTTGTATACAATCTATCTGACTGTGGATTGGTGGAATCCAAACCCTTTAGGGATGGTTTTGTAACCTTTTTTAGCTTGAGGAGCATCAACAAATCTTTTTCTGAGGTCCTCAAAAATCTCCTTTGTTCATGCCATGATACACTTCCACAAACATGAGTTGTGAAGCTCAGACTTTGATAGATACCTGTACTTTAAATAAACCAGGGTGCTCATTCACACCTAATTGTCATACCATTGATTGAAAACACCTGACTCTTATTTCACCTTCAAATTAGACTGCTACTCTTAGAGGTTCAAATACTTTTGCCACTCACATATGTAATATTGGATCAATAAATAAATGACCAAGTATAATATTTTTGTCTCAGTAATTTTTGTCTAATTGGATTCTCTTTATCATTTTTAGGACTTGTGTGAAAATGTTTTAGGTCATATTTATGCAGATATATAGAAAATTCTAAAGGGTTCATAAACTTTCAAGCACCACTGTATGTCTGGTATTTGACTGTGTCACGATTCCCCCTTTAAGCAGCGTGCTCTAAGCGCGAATGCGCGAGCACCTGCTTTTCCATTGTTGACCGTAATGACATCTGGACACGTGTGTTTTGTTTAAGTTTCTGTCATGTCCATGTTTATGTTACAATTCGTGACAGACTGACACACTGTCTTACAATACAAGCTAAAAGCAGCTGAAGGAAGTTCTCTGAAGGCTGAATAAAAGCCAGCTGTACAACAAAACACTGGAACTTCAACAATCCATCAAAATTGGACACTTTTTGTCTACAACACATCACAATTTTTTTTTAATCATCACCCAACTCCTTTTCCTCTATTCTAGATCGTTCACCTCTCTTCTATCTCATATGCAAGCAGTCAGGAGTTTTTCTTAGATGTCTTGTCCTCTTGTTTTTTTTATTTTAACTCCAATAATTCATTTGAATAAATATTACATATTTAATAATTTGTTATTTACTGATGCAGTAGATATTGCCTGTGTAATACAATGGGGCTTTTCTTTGTTTCCTTCTATGTTTTGGATCATGAGCATATCCTTTCTTTCTCCCCACTTTGGCCTTTCCATCACTTTGGTAGAGGTTCATCGTGTTTTCAAAACTTTTGTGGCTCGTCGCAGTATTTCTTACTGCTGATAAGTGTTTCGCATCTTGTGCTATGGCCTCCATATTTCTGTTCTCTTTGAACAGTGTATTGTGATACCTTCATCCCTGCCCTGTGAAGGTTGTTGGTGATGTCACTGACTGTTGTTTTGGGGTTTTTCTTCACAGCTCTCACAATGTTTCTGTCATCAACTGCTGTAGTTTTTCTTCGCCGATCAATTTCATGTCTGGTTGTTCGTACACCAGTGGTTTCTTTCTTTTTCAGGGCATTCCAAATTGTTGTATTGGCTTTGCCCAATGTTTTTTCAATGCCTCTGATTGATTTTCCATCTTTTCTCAGCTTCAAAATGGCTTGCTGTTCTCCCATAGATAGCTCTCTGGTCTTTATGTTGGCTATTTTTTTTAACAACAAATGCTGTTTTCACAGGTGAAACCAAGGGTAGACATTCAGAGCTATTAATTCTTTAAACAGTTCATTTAACAGGGCACACTTGGACAGCAAGAAACTTTTGATCACTTGAAAAACATCTGGGTTACGTATGTAACCCTGTTCCCTGAGAAGGGAACGAGACATTGCGTTTAGCATAACACTATGGGGAGCGCCTCTCGTGCGCGTGATCGGCATCTGAAGCTTTGGTAAAATCATGCCTATTTATAGGCCTGCCATGATCAGGTGACATGGAAATTAAGCACATCGCGTGATATAAATATGGCACCTGTGAACCGCGCCATCAGCCTCTATTATCTGAAGCGAATATGCAATTCACAGGCCTGCCCTGGTATCACAAAACTACACAATGTCTCGTTCCCTTCTCAGGAAACAGGGTTACATGCGTAACCCAGACATTCCCTTTCAAAGGGAACTTCGACGTTGCGTTTAGCATATCACTATGGGAACGAGAATGCCCACTCCATCAGACCGAGGGTACCACCTCATAAGCAATAGAGATTGCTTCCACTATCCAAGTAGAGATGCGCTGTTTTGACACAGCATCACCTCTACTGTCACCGCCAAAGCAGACCAGCAGCTGCTCCAACTTATGCCACTGTCTGGAGCGGTGGACATAAGTACAGAGAGCCCTTACTGGACACAGCAGGTGCATTCTCTCTTGTTCCGGTGTGGGGAATGGAGGAGGGCAGAAAGCCTGCAAGACCACAGGGTGGGCAGCTGATGTAGGCACCTTAGGAACATAATCCGGCATAGGATACAGGAAGGCCTTGGCTAATCCAGGGGCAAAGTCAAGGCAGGAAGGGGCAACAGAGAGAGCTTGTAGATTTCCTACTCACTGGCGAGATGTCAGGCCAGCAGAAGAGCTACCTTTAGAGTCAGAAGCTTCTCAGAGGCTGATTCTAAGGGCTCAAATGGGGTCCCTGACAGACCACAGAAAGGTCCCAGGAAGGTATGCGCAGCCTGCAGATGGGCTTGAGCCACCTGACACCACGCATAAACCTCAAAGTTAGAGGATGTTGCCCCACAGAGGCTCCATCAACAGGGGAATGGCTCGCCGAAATGGCAGCCATGTAAACCCTGATTGTAGAAGTAGCCCAACCCGCTGAGAAACATTCTTGTAAGAACTCCAGGACTGTAGCTATTGCGCAGTTCACTGGGTCTACAGTGGATCCCTGCAAATGGGAATCTACCAAGGAGTGCCATCTAGCAGGGATATTATCTCTGAGAAACGTATTGGAGCTGGCCAATAAGGTGCTACTAGCAGCAGACATAGACTGTCTTAGCAAACTCTCGCTAGAACTTGTGGTAGCAGAGCGATCGGGGAAAAGCGTACAGATGTGACCCTGGCCACATGTGCACCATGGTGTCCAGCCCTAATTGTGCGGGAGGAGTGAGGGCGAACCACAGCGGGCCCTGTGTCTTCTCCTCGGAGGCGAACACATGCAGTCCCGCTTGGCCAAACTTCACCATATGGACTCCACCACTTGTGGATGGAGCCACCAATTCCTGGGCCTCAGCCCTCAGCCTCAACAGGATTTCTGCTCCCATATTCCCAGAATGTACATTGCACTCATTGACAAACTTTCCTTCTGCCCCAAGAAGAATTAGTTGCACCTGCCTGAACAGGGTGCGCGGACATAATCCTCCCTGGTGGTCAATATATGAGACCGATGCTGTGTTGTCTGTAAACACATGGTGACCTCTCAATTGAGGAAGAAGGAATTTCAGTGCTAGAAATATGGCCCACATTTCTAGGCAATTTATATGCCGCTCCAGAGACCGTGAGCTGGACAGCTGTCTAAGACCATGCTTCAGCCCGTGAGGGAGGTGATTGTCATTACCATCTTGCGCTAAGGAGACACCCCTAGAGTGTGACCCAAGGCTAGAAACCGGCGACACACCAATTCTCAGAGCACGTAGGCATCGCCATTTGACACTGATTACTCTCGAAACCCCCAACTTCTCAGCCAGCACTGAATGGTCTCCTTTGCAATAGGCCCATAAGCTCCAAAAGTCTCCCAAGATCCAGCTTTATCTTGTGTTGATAGGATTGACCCTACGCATGTTGGGGATAGAAACACGCTCATCGTAGTCGAATCCTTATAACCCCAAGAAAAGTTGTCCACTGCACTTCAGAAACCATACTTTTCTGAGGTTCAACCTGAGCCCCAAGCTCTTCATGTGGACGAGAACAACATCGAGATCCCTGGATCGTGCTATAATTATCAGTTCCCTGGATCGTGCTAGAACATCTCACCAGTTCCCTGGATCGTGCTAGACTTAACCAGTCGTCCAGGTTGATGAGCCAGAGTGACATCTATGCACTTTGTGAAGGTGCCAGGGGATAAAGCTAGTGATATTTCTATGTGGATATATGCACCTTTTAGATCTATCGTCACAAACCAGTTCTCAAACTGAATCTGTGGAACGATAAGTTTGGGCGTCAGCATCTTGAACCTGTAGGTCCGAAGAGTACAGTTCAGATGACGCAAATCTAAAATTGGCTGCATACTCCTCTATTTTTTGTGGACCAGGAAATAACGGCTGTAAAAAAAAACCTCTCTCCCTCAGGGAACGGGGTACATGTTCTATGGCCCCTTTGTCCAAGAGGGATCTTACTTCCTGCACGAACGTTGGGCTCTGGTCTGTGATGACTACTGTGGTGAGCACACCTCTGAACCAAGGGGGTAGAGCTCTAAACTGGACCCGGTAACCCTTTTCTATGGTAAACAGAACCTATGGAGACACATTTGGCAGTAGTTTCCACGCTGCCAGGTGGTCTTTTAGTGACCTTAACTATTCCACATCCTATTGGAGGGAAAGCATCAGATTTTCGTTGCCCTGTGACAGCTCGCTGACCATAGAACACTGAAAACTTGGGACAGCCTTGGCTAGGGGAGGCCCTACAGTAGCACTGGGGGCTAACTGCCCTAACAACCTCATGTCCCCTGATACGTCCCTCCACAGCCCCTCAGGACTGCTCTTCTTTGTCTGCTTGGCCTTTATGACCATTCTCAGATCAGGCCTAGTTCCCACCTGGTTCCCCTGGCTGCCTGCGGGGGTTGGCGGGCTGCCATACTTGCTTTCTGTGTCTCCCTCGCACTAGTGCTGGCCCAGGATCCACTCGTGGATGCCCGGGTGAACTCGACACAACAGGGAAGGAACTGGCTGAATGCCACCATATGTTGAGCTCACTCAGCAGGTCTGCTTGGTAGACCTGCAACACTGTCATTGTCTGCAGTGACACACAAGCAAGACTACTACTGCTTAGGCCTTGCCCACCAATGACATGGTGGCCTTACACGGTGGCTTGGATGGCAAAGCCAGCCCCCCTAAATTATCTGCCGTCGATGGAGAGAGGTAGCTCGCAAGCACCTCCTCCACCTTCAGCATAGCTAAATAGCGATGCCGTTCATTCCCCGCAATGGCCATCGTGGTGTTATAAATACGGTTTATGCATGGTTTTCCCTCAGAAGCCTGATATTTTGTCATGCACTTCTGGAAGAAAGGGAGTTTTCTGCAGTGTGAGGGATTTACTTTCACTGGGGAGAAAAAAAGCTCATCCAGCCTTAGTAATTACTTCAAGCAACTCTTTATATGCTGCTCTCAGTTTTTAGTACACCATTCTGGCTCCTTGGAGTCAGAGAGGAATTATTACTATTATTTTTGTGTGTGTGTGTGTGTGGGTTTCCCCCCTTTGGCTTTCTACAGCGGAAGGAGGAGTCGCGACTCGAGCTCAAAAATTCCGTGAAGAACCAGACTCGGAAGAGCAAGAGATAGAGCAGTGCTCGTCTCCGGCTCCCCTTCCAGATCCATAAGAGATCCCCTGAACCTGAGAGAACCCAGATCCGCGAGGCTCTGAAACCCAACTCGCTTCGGCTTCAGAGAAGAGCGTGAGTAGCGAGCAGAGCTGCCTGAAGTAAGCGTTACAATGCGCAGCCTCTCGAGGCTGCCATCGCATGCTCTATCCCTAAACACTTCACCCAGAAAGTGTGCACTATTCCTCCGTGTTGAAACGGGAGCAAGTCGTAACACACATCCAGAATTCTCTCACTCATTTTTCTCTCTCGCTCATTCCTTTTTTTTCCCCCTTCTCCTTTTTTTTTTTTTTAAAGGGATAGAAAAGTTCTGCGATTCTGAGAAAAGAAAGAGAGGAACTGAAGCGTCTTTTTGTTTCTTTACACAACAACCGTCATACAGTCGTTCACTGATAATAAGGCTTATGGTGCGGGTCACAGATGCTTTATTTATATCAGGCGACACGCTGTGCCATGTCACCTGATCATGGCAGGCCTATAAATAGGCATGATTTTACACAAGCTTCCCATAGTGTTATGCTAAACGCAACATCGACGGTCCCTTTGAAAGGGAGCTGGCTGGGTTCAAATAAAAGGTGCTATGTTCTAAGGTGTTTAACACTTCTAGATGTAAATATGAAGAAATGAAAGCTGAAATTCTACATTTATATTTATTCATTTAGCAGATGCTTTTTATCCAAAGTGACTTACAAATGAGAAAATACAAGCAATGTTCAAAAACTCTATCATCTAATAATCATCTTTTGATCTGAAACCCAAATGTCTTCAATGTATAGTGAAAACAATAGAATTGGCCTTGCTGTTCCAATACATTTAAAGGGGACTGTATTTTGTTGTAATTAGCAGGTGATAACAGTCATGGATGTAGCTTTAATGTTTGTTAGCTAAGCTAATTTTGCCATTATCTTAGTGTAGCAAGCTACATTTCTCTTACCTATAATCCTAGCTATTTGATATAACTTGTACCTAACCTAACTGCATTTTTAAATTAGCTTGTAGATGTATCCTTTACATGAGGTGGTATATGATTCAAATTCACTTTGAAAGGCTTAAACAAAAGGAGATGTTGGACTTTGCTAGTCTAGAATGTGAGACACTCAAACTCATTCACTTGTATTGTTATGTTTGTAGGGTAACACTGAGACATGTATTGTAACTAAATTATGGCCTACAATCCAGGACATCTTGTGGCATTTTTCATTAAGGAGAACTGCCAAATATCCCTCAAAATTCTCATGTATTCCTATCATTTGGATATTTGGTGCCCACAAAGACACACACACACACACACACACACACACACACACACACACACACACACAGATATCTCTGCTGCTGTTACTATGGAGACCAACTGGATGTATTGTTCACTTTCCGTCGATCCGCACACCTGTTTGTCGATCTGCATATCTCTTTGTCTATCATATCCATCTTTCTCACTCTTGCTTTATTTTTCCTCAGGCGCTTATTAGTCATTAATGGTCTATCCATGCAAAATGCTTACACGTGTGTTTGGTGTTTTCATAACCCAAATAATTGATTTGTTTTGGTAGCAGCATGTTTGCTATTGTGTGTGTGTTTTGTGACTGGCTAATTCTGTTTGTTCATTATCTTAAATTGAAGTCTTGAATGTTACAGTTGTGCATTTTTCAGTGAAGTGGTTTTGCAAGACATCAAGTTTGTAATATATAAATTGCATTAAATACATACCTTGTGTTTAGTACTCACCTGAAATGTAGCATGCATTTCTCATGAACTTTAGATATTATAACCTCAGAAACTTTTGAAAATCTCTTATGTGTCTTATCTATTAGTCTGTCCAGTTTAACACACTTGAGGAAGCACAGTTCTTGCAAATGCCAATGGAGGGCACTGTTGGAATAATATGTGTTTTGGTATTTTATTGGTGCAATACTGCTTATGTCCACTGTGTTATGTTAACCCTCTCTTGATTACAGAGAAATAAATTCACATAAATTATTCATTTTAATCTCGGAAAATGTAAAAACTTACTACTGATAGACATGATTACTGATAGACACACAGAAAGAGAGGGAAACACACACACACCAGCAAATTAGCACCATACTACGGGATCACACACCTTGTACCGCATGCATCTGGCTACCATCCTCGTCTCTAAAAATATATCTATATTGTGTGCAAGAGAACACGTGTTCATTTACACGTCACAGAGAATAAGTCTTTGAAATGAAAACACCCACAAAGCCACCCTGCCATGTAATCAGCCAGGCAATCCTGAATTAGATTTAATGCCTTTATATTTGCTGAGTGGGAGAGAAAATGAGATTAGATAGAGGAAATGTAAACTCCTACTAGAGATAATAAATCAAGAAATAAAGAACACACCTCATATTTCCTTCATGTGAATATACACATATGTACACTGTATGAATCAGCCAAGATCTTGAAGGAGGATCAAATCTGTTTCAATCCTTTGGCTTCCTCTTCTTTAAGCCCATACACACATATATACACACACAAGGCCTCCAGATAAATTCTCACCCTCCAATACTAGCAAAATGAAGGCCTTCATATGTCAGCATCCTACTCTCCTTCCTTCCCTCTCTCTATGCACTGTCCTCCAATTCTGTGCTTTTTACTCATTCTACTAGAGTTGCGTTCCTCCTCCGCCTCCCCCATGCTCTCCCTTTCTTCCTCCCACGGAAGCGCCCTGTCCACCACACAGCCGAATACAGCACTCCGAGCCCCAGCATCCCACTTCCCAAAATCTATTTCAGGTTTTTAAAATCATTTCATCCAGAAGCAAATTCAGTGAGGACCCAGGAAATAAATCTTTATTTGTTTTACCTTTAAGAAATCTGCATGGCAATAAAAGTTATACTTTTATATAGTTTTTATACAAAATATAAAAATGACAAACTAACTAATAACCCCTTAGTTCCTGCAAAGGGAAATCTTAATGCTACAGCATACAAAGGCATTCTATACATTTGTG
This sequence comes from Ictalurus punctatus, assembly GCF_001660625.3. NCBI lineage: Eukaryota > Metazoa > Chordata > Actinopteri > Siluriformes > Ictaluridae > Ictalurus > Ictalurus punctatus. The sequence continues at coordinate 25,994,912 of NC_030417.2, forward strand.
TGCTTCCAACTTTGTGGCAACAGTTTGGGGAAGACCCACATATGGGTGTAATGGTCAGGTGTCAACATACTTTTGAGTCAGACAGAACCTTATATAATCAACCAGTAGTATTTTATCTTATAGAATAAAAATATTTAATTCGCTTGGCCACTGTTCAAAAAATGTACTTTCTTATCATCTCAATATTCTCAATATTTCAGTGATGTCAGTTTGAAATGACAATTAAGTATAGGCTTCGCTGAGTTACTTTTGATTTTTGTTAGCAGGATTGTAAACTCTAATGTGTAATATGTAGCAGCATATACAGTACATGTAGCTGCATAAAGAGTAATGATACATAAGTATAGTTCTAAAGGTCTACAGGATGCTCTCTCTACACTGAAAGAAATGGAATATTTGGTCGGTCAGATTTAAGAAAAATGTGAATTAAGTAAATTCAGCAAGCATTTTATCAGTGCAAATCCCCTGTAGAATGTAGTGGGGATGGAATTAAGGGAGTTTCCTCTGCTCTGTTTCTGATGAAAAATGGAATTCAATTAATGGATTCTGGAATTCAATTAATGGATCTTGTATGGTAGCACTACTTGTATTGTTCTCTGCTTGATATATCGCTTTACTTGTATCTTTCTCATTTGTAAGTCGCTTTGGATAATAGCGTCTGCTAAGTGAATAATTGTAATATAAATGTAAAAATGGAGATCTGCTGGGTATTTGGCTCCACTGGCTAGTCCAGGTCTAGTCCTCTGTAACATGCAAATCAAAATGTTTGTAATCATTCAATAAACTGAAAAAAAAATAGCTGTGAATGTGCAATGGAAAGTGATCACCACAGGTCTTTTAATCGTCAACAATAAATCACATTTAGCTGATTTAAAAAAAAAAAAGCCATGGATGAGTGACGGTCTTCAGATTTTGTTAAAATATGCACATGGGTTCATTGCTAACAGCTGACAGCCAGGAAACGCTTATCAGTATCATAACAGAAGAAGTAAGTAGACTGTATTCCAACAAAAGAAAGAACAGCATATACCCAGTAAAAGGAGCACAACACAAAAACTGCAGGAAATGATCGACCACCAGTGCTTAATAGCATCCAATGGCCTATGGTCATCTTGGTGTGTCAGGACCCTAAGTTTCACCAGTCACCAGGCTCCTTCCTGCTTTCTGAATGGTGAACTGTCACCAATAAGGTCCCCTGCTCTTGTGTAATAAGCAAATTTCATGAATTCATGTCAACAGAAGAAACAGCAGCGGGCTAAGCCCTGAGGGGTGTCAAAATTCAGTGTCATGGTGATGGTAACACTGGAGATGGTGTTAGTAATTGTTGTTACAGATTTGGTCAGGCCAACTCCCATCAGTTTCTATGATATGTGCTAAATGGAGTATTAAAGTCAATGAACAGGATTCTCACACTCATGCCTTTTTGGTCCAGATGGGTCAGAAACATGTAAAAGGTTTGAAAGAATATGACAAGAAATGGGCAAAAGATATTCTAAACATTTGCTATTGGAGAGTAAGATAACAAGAGAGCTAATTAAAGGATCTTTTGTAGAAGTTACATCTGAAATCACATCATTAAGATAAACTTGAAGGAAAATCTTGTTGTGTTACATCTGAAAATTAAACTTTTGAGAAACATATTGGAGCATTGACAACTGTGAACTATGAGTAAGGGATGTAGATTTCGAATGCAAGTCAGTCAGGTATCAGTTATAATGTGACAGTTATTTATTTATTTTTTTGGTCTAGTTTTTCTTTAAGAAAATAAAAGAACCAAAATGCTTCCATTTGGTTAATTAGCTGCATTAATAAATATGTCAAAGGAAAGTCCTCAAAAAGAGTTTATTGTAAAGTGCTTTTAACAGCCATTGCCACAAAGTAGTTTACAAAAATCTGCATGCAGATTTAAATCCATAATGAGCAAGACAGATGTGACAGTAGTAAGGAAAAACTCCCCCTGAGATGACAGGAAGAAACCTTGACAGGAACCAGACTCAAAAGAGGACCTGTCCTTTTCCAGATGAGAGATAGTGAGCTTATAAATCATTACAGTATACAGCTGTAGAAGACTAACGGAAATCAGTGCAATCTGTTGTAAGGATGTTCCGTATGATCATATTGCGATAAGCGTCAGGATTTTAGCACAAGTCTTTGTGATTACAGCAGGAGTACTTAGTAACAAATCTACAGTAAAAAGGTAAGCTTAGCCACTAAATCATGGGTGAGACTTGGGTATAATCTCTTTATGGGAAGTGCATATGCATTTGAATAAATGTACTGTATAAATTTATGTAGACTATATGGACACTGTGATATGAACATATGAATAATAAATGAATATTTAATAAAAAATAATCAAGTTGAGCATTTAAAACACAAAACTTCCTAAACTTCCTTCTGTGAAAATCAATGACTGAATTTAATGAGAAGATAGCTCTTTAACGTTCATACCCTTAACATTTCAGCGTATTATTATTTTTTTTATTCATAAAAATAGTATTCAACAATTACTGTTATTGCTAATAAAAAAAAAATTATCTAGTTATGAGAGTAAGGAATGCAAGTCTGGAGCCGCTATCCTCAGAGTTTCAGGGATAAGTAAATTTGAAATATAAGGGGCCGTTTCAGTAGTAAATACTGGCACCATTAGCTACAGCAAGATTATGCAGAGGATTTGTGCTTAGGAAGAGTAATTAGCCATGTTCAGGTTTAGTGACTTAAGTCCAAAAGATATGTCAATATATACTTGGGTAAAGATACTCATTCAGAATTGGGTTATTCAACTACTTCAGGCACCCCATACAGATTATATCAATCATGTCCAAGGTTGCCAGATTTTTGCCAGATTAATTTAACATCATCAAGTTTAATATTTCATTAATGTAAAGCATAAGAAATGTAATCTTAGCTCTTCTTGGTACAGAATGTAATTTTTTTTTCTGGGTAAAACAGATTTGTATGATTAAATTGTACAACCATGTATGTGGCAGTGATGCGGCAAAATCAACTGTGGCAGCTCCATGAAATATTCAGCAAAGCAAAAATTCACTAAGTTTGAGAGTAGAGAAATGAGGAGGATCAGCACTACAGGGACAAAAAGCATGTACAGACAAGGAAAAGATAAAGGAAACGGAACATGGTAACGCAGGAGTTGAGGTGGTTCAGCTCAAAAAGGGCTGCTATATTTTCATGATTAAGTGGACAACAAATTATCTCTGAGGTAAAAAAGGATTTTGTGTGCATTTTTAGGTGCCTTTTATTCTTTTTGGTTTACTCTTTCTTCTAGGTACAGTGAGGTAAAGAAGTATTTGATCCCCTGCTGATTTTGTACGTTTGCCCACTGACAAAGAAATGATCAGTCTATAATTTTAATGGTAGGTTTATTTGAACAGTGAGAGACAGAATAACAAAAAGAAAATCCAGAAAAACGCATGTCAAAAATGTTATAAATTGATTTGCATTTTAATGAGGGAAATAAGTATTTGACCCCCTCTCAATCAGAAAGATTTCTGGCTCCCAGGTGTCTTTTATACAGGTAACGAGCTGAGATTAGGAGCACACTCTTAAAGGGAGTGCTCCTAATCTCAGCTTGTTACCTGTATAAAAGACACCTGTCTACAGAAGCAATCAATCAATCAGATTCCAAACTTTCCATGCGTTTTTCTGGATTTTCTTGTTGTTATTCTGTCTCTCACTGTTCAAATAAATCTACCATTAAAATTATAGACTGATCATTTCTTTGTCAGTGGGCGAACGTACAAAATCAGCAGGGGATCAAATACTTCTTTCCCTCACTGTATAATAAGAGTGGTAACTACTTATTAGGAATAGACTGGGAACAAAAATAAGCAGGAATTTGCTTTAAACCCTAAAGGAACCCTACATTTATCCAAAATAACAAATGAAAGTGGATTAACTTGTATTCCAGCATGAAGCTACATAACGTCCAGCATATAATGCCACATAAAAAGGAAAATCATAGCCATAATTTATTCTATAACACCAAACTACTGCAGTTCTTCCTTTGCTGTATCCTGCAGACATTTTTCTCTACGATTCTCTTGTTTTAATTATCCCCTGCTTTCACATAAACAACAGCAATCAAATAAGCAATAAAGTAAAAACAAACAAACAAAAAAAACTATTCAGCTCATTTTTGTATACTTCCATAATTTCTTTTATATAGCATTTTCTTGATTCATCAGTAAGCAACATTTCTGCTGCTAAATATTTTTAATGCAGGGCTCAAAATTAGATTTCCCCAGGTACCACTTGTGCTTGAAATTCAGAAAGCACTCAAAGTATCTGTGCCCCCAATATGCAGCATATACACAGACAGTTTCTCTCTGATGTGTGACACTTCACTGTTAGCATCAGGCCAATTAGATCTGAGCATGTTATTGAAAGCTCTGTGTAAGGTGGCTCACAAGCAACTGCATGACACGTCTAGCAGTTTCCAACAGGCTGTACTGACTGCTCTGTTAGTAATACAATGATGCGCATTTATAAGGCTAGTTGCTCTTTATTCAGTCTGCATTAGAGACAGATTTGACTTTGTGCTGCCAGCATGGAGTGTATATTAAAGAGTAAAAAAAATGTTTTATGATAATGGCCACCATTTCTGAGATGAGATGTCAGTACTATTTCAGTTTATTTTTTTAATCAAAAATGGATGCCATATTTCAAATGATTTTGCTGTTCCCACAGATCCACATATCATCTATACATCTATATCCACCCATTGTCCTTCATTAAACACTGGTCTGCATGTATGTTTTAAGCTCTACTTGTCAGTCAGAATTAAGGATTTCAATAAGCTGTACATAAACAGAAAAGCCTGTCAGTTAAATTATTGCATAAGCTACCATGTCCACTAGTTGTGGTTTGTTATAAAGCGGAAGGGTAGCTGAATATACATCAAGATACATGTGGGGTAGAGTTTTCTCATTTGACTACCTGAGATGCTGTCAGCATATCATGTTGTGTTTTCAAAAAGTCTTCAAATTGTATGTCAACCTCTTAATGCCTTAGGACTTAGTGAGCATTTTTAAAAACATAGTTAGATTTAGAGGCTAGGATAATATAATAAATGCCTTCTAGATTAAATATTTAGCTAGAAATTAATAAATAATATTGTTTTGGTATTATTTTTGGAATCTTACCATGATAATCAACGCCCCCACATGTCTATTCTATTGATTTCTAACTGCTAAATAATATATTGTTGCATTTTTTTTCTTAAAATAATTTATTTCATTCGAATAGTTAGTACAGTACACTCTTATTTGAGAAAATTCCAGTGTAAATTCAGTCTAATGTCTATTTTCATGTTTGCATTAATAATCCATATTAGTCAGTGGTGTAAGGGGCATTACAGACCAAAATCCAAAAATCGTGCTCTTGTGCTCACTCGCACACTCATCAAAAATCAATGAAGGAGGCCAATATGAGTTATGAAAGTTTGAAGTCATTACATCTATCTATAAAGCATAAAATTGTATTGATGATGTAGTTGATTACCTTTATTGAGGAACACAGTGAACCAAGCTGGCAAACTGGCAAAACAGATTGAGATTCAGGTGGAAAAATAACCATTGGTCTGTATTACCTTATAATCCTGAAATGAAATATAGCTTGTGGGACATGAATACCATTGCATTCTTGAATTTGTAATGCGAATTGTTTAGCAGTAACACTGCCCATGTCTTAGTCCAACAAAGAATTCTGCAATTCTTTTACAAATGTTGATTTTGCTTTAAGTAGTGCGAGTTCAGCAAAAGTGGGACATCAGGTAAAGTGGTATAAATACATTTCATGCTAGCTAGCCCTTTAAATGTCAGGAGCCAATACATTTTTGTAGCTATGAATAATTACCACAAGGGTCTTTGTCATTGCTGAAATGTTTTTATGTGCCTTAAACATTGTTTAGGGAGTGGTCCGGTTTCAAAATCTACATGGCATCAGCAAGAACTTGTTAAGTCCACTGACAAATGAGAATGGTTTTCTTAAACATAAACCTCTATAAAGAATAGAAATCATAGAAACAAAACTTTTATTGTATTTATGAAATTATTCTTGGATGGTCAATTCACATTTAAGTTTTTTTCAATTCAATTCACATTTAATTCAATTTAATTCTTTAGTGAATTTGTGTTTTAAGTACCATCCCACTTTATCTAATTTGTCCGATAAAGTAGGGCAGTAGCTTTTGGACAATGTGGGACACTTTTTAAAGCCAATATTATGGATTATGATTATTGATTATCATACTATTCTGAGCTAGCATGTCATGAACCATGTCATACAACAGTTAAATTCATATTATGTTTGATGTATTTTGGTTTTACATTATTAAGGTATTGTGTGGAATCTTGTGGTAGATAGATATAGCCTAATTTGAAAAAAACTTTGATCACTTTTCCACTTTGCCAACCAACTCTGACCAGCATCATTCAAAGACCTCGTTGTCAGGCCAAAAAGAGGAAGGGGCATGAAGACATCCAGAGCCAAGCTGTCGTCATACATTCTAACAAGCCCAGAACACTTTACTTATGTTGAAAAATCAAAACGAGAATGAAAAAAAACACCCAATAGAATAACCACAAGAACCTCAGAAGAATGCAAAGGCTGCCACGGAAAATATGGTTCCAGTGATGATCCAAAAGCAGAAGAATATGTCATTTTAGATGCTGCTGCATTTTTCTGCAAGTGGTGTTCATGGAGATATGATTTTTCAAAGCATAAAAGGCCTATTGATTTTTGCAATTAGGCACTTTTTCAGTCAGAACTGAGTTACCCACCATTTAAAAAGGATGATTGTGTGTGTTTGTGTCTTTTGTAACAAAAATTGTAGCAAAAATATTTTTTTATTAACTTAAAATCACTGTCCCACTTTTGCTGATGATCTGTCCCACTTTATATGAAAACACTCTTTCAGTGAAAAACAGTGCCTACGGGTGTTCAAATGTCTGTCATAATCACATTAACGCAATGTCAAATATTTTTTCAATACATTTACATTTAGGAGGGCTGTGTATTTACAAAAAAAATCTAAGGCTTGCAGTATTAAGCTTCTGTCATTGTGTCATGGTGAATCTAGCAAAAACTGTCCCACTTTTGGCATAGTTCACCCTACAGTTCATACTGTACCTCTTTTATTAAAAATTAAAAGAGTAGCATTATTTAGTCATCAAAAAATATCTCAATCACTTTGAAAGGCTTAAAATATGAATTCAAATTCAGAGCTGCCATGTCAGATTTGGTGCACAGTGTTCAGACTGTTACATCATGATGGATTTACTCCACAATCTTATGCATGAACAAAGAACCAGCTCCCATCAGGGACAGTGTTATACACATTATATGAGGAAGTTGAACGTGGGCACCCCAACACCACACCATTAACCTGAGCAGCATCAGGAAAAAGACCCAGACTTCTAGCAAAAAGGAAGAATATATATTAATTTTTAATTAATATGTATGTGTTTTTATACATAGAGGTGTTTTTTTCTTGAACCAGTTGACTAACAAAATGCTAGCTATGAACATGTTCACTGATGAGATGGCTAACGAGAATGTGAGTAAAACTGACTTTCCACACTTATAGCTAATGTTATGGTTTTTTCACCTAGAATTTAGTAAATGGGAAATCCACATATTTTATTTGAAACAACTCATTAGGAAAAAGAAACAATAAAGTTTGGAATCAAATATTTTTACCATAGTGGTACTATAGCTTAAGTTGCAAAATATCAAAGAAAATCACCTCTTTAATTACTCTAAAGGCAAAAAAAAATTATGAAAAGATCACTAAATACGTCATAGACATTCAACTCACAAACATCTCATGTGACCAAAATGAAAAACAATACACCCTCCAGACTAATATAGCCTTTTGATGGAAAAAAGGTGCAGAAAATAGACATAGTGCCATATGGAATCACCGCCCATCCTTTCTAAATGAGCAGAGACCCACATTGTGATTCGGGCCCCATGGGATACAGGGCCATTTGGGCCTTGCATGCCTGCCAAATTTATTCAGTATGCTTGAGTGCCTCCTCCATAACTGAAGTCTGTTCATGCAGTACCTGACTCAATATCTGAACAATGTGGATATTGTTCATATGAAGCCAGGAAGTGGGATACTATTTGATTGTGCTTTTGTATTGCTCAAATCCATTGCACACTATTTTAGACTGGTAATAACATACGGATAAAATCATTTATTTCAATCAAATGTTTAGTACAGTATCCGCTCATTTGAGAAAATTCAAGTGCACGTTGAACTATTTTCATGGTTGCATTAATAATCCATATTAGTCCTTTTTGTAAGAAAATTGGAAGCCATTACAACTATCTATAAAGCATAACATTTTATTGATGATGTAGTCGATGACCTTGATAGACTGGTAATAGCATATTGATCCTGTGTGTTTTACTTTTAATTTTGTGAATAGGAAATGTTGGGTTAAATATGCGTTATGATTTTGTTCTTCAACTCATTGTAGGGAGCTGACTAGTCTAAAAATCTCTACACCCCCAAGGCTGAGAGAAATGGAACTGTCGTATGCAGTGTGTCTGAGTCATCATGTCTTGCTTTTGTATGGTTATTAAAACCTTCAGAAACGCTGCATCTCTTTGCAACACTGCAGTAGCCTGTGCCTTCAGGCTCAGCATATGCCTTGATCATGCTGATGATTCATGTTGTGATTAGGAAAGAATGAAGTTTTAGGTTAAGCAGAATAATTATGTGCATTTTGAGCTGCCTCATTACCCAGCTAACTTGGAGAATGTTATTAGAAAGGTCAGCAATGTATCTGACAGGTTTGCATAAGGTTCAGCTGTAACATTACATAAATAACATTCTTACAGTATTCAAAAACATGTGAGGTAATAAGACTTGGCTTCTTAATGTTCTATGAATGTGATCCACAAAAATGCATATTATGGAAATGTCTCTGTTAACTTTTTTACTAGTACAAAATGTTGCAGCAATGTTGTATGAATGTGTTTTTCCACAATGTATGTTTTAATGTTTTAATAATTCACAGAAAAAACCCAAAATATTCTAGAAAATGTGCTAGAATCATAACATTTCATAAACGGTCTGCTGAACGAAAATTTCAGCTGGAAGTAATTTAACTAAAGTATTTAACTAGTGCACTTGTGCATAAAGTATGTACAGCAGAAATAGTGTTTAAATAATGAAATTGCTTCAGTGTTCCAGTGTTTGTTTTATGGTGTTAAAATCTGAGTATGGAGATAAATGTTCGAATGGAGTTGTGGGGGGAAAATGTTCAGATATTAATCCTGGATTTGTTTTTGAATCAAGTGTGATGTGTTTTTTTGTTTTTTTATTTTATTTTATTTTTATTTTTATTTTTTTTTTTGCTCTTTACAAGTATTCCAATTATTACCAGCGCATTCAGTGATAAAGTGTGATAAACTTGGATTAAGATTTAAAAAATTATATTACATTCCTATTTCCCCTTTTTCTGCACATACTGCTGGACATACAGTAATAGTTCCCCTCTCACTCACAGCCCCATTTTTACAAAACAAAGTGTCAATAAACAGTCATCCATTACTAGGAATGGCTGTAGAAGACATTTCAGTCAAATTGATTGTCACGGTGTGTTTCTGTGAGTGTATGTGTGAACATAAGCTCCTCAGGGTTTCCCTCATCTGCCACACACACATACAGTATACAAATACTCAGACAGAGTTATAAATGGCCTTTACATGGCAGATATTGCTTCACATTTTCCTGGCAGTCGGAACTCAGTGAGTATGTTGTTCTAATCAGAAACTCAGCGAAGGGAAAGCAGCATCAATTTAAAATGTGTTAATGATCACGTTCGCACATGGCTTCTACTCACTCCGCACTTTACATACAGCCAAAATTACACACACACACACACACACACACACACACATCCACAGGGTTCACACTGCCAGAGTAATGTGTGCCAGCTCACACACATTCCCTCTCTCACACCCCCCCTCCCTCAATCCCTCCTCTTTTTGGCTCAACCGCCTTCTCTCTCTCTCTCTCTCTCTCTCTCTCTCTCTCTCTCTCTTCCCTGGCAGATATTCCCACCTTGTCTGTTTCTCATCACATGCTTTTCTCCGTTCTCTCTTTCTTTTTTTACCCTGTGTGCTGTAGAAATTTTAAAATCATTTCTCTTCTGTAAGACCTTCTCTTTCATTCCTTCTTCTTCTCTTTAAATTTCTCTGTCTCTCTCTCTCCTTCCTATGCCAGTTTGTGTGGTTGTATGAGTGCAGGGTTGGAGTATTCCTCCTCCTTCTCAGTTCTAAGGACCATGTTCTATTTCCAGCTGGTGATCATGGCAGGAACGGTCCTCCTGGCGTACTACTTCGAGTACACAGACACCTTCCCTGTGCATGTCCAAGGTTTCTTCTGCTATGACAAGACGTTTTCCAAGCCTTACCCAGGTCCGGAGGAGAACAGCAAAGTGCCACCTATCCTCGTGTACTCGCTGGTTACTGCTATCCCTACCATAACGGTGAGTGCTGTGTTTCTATTTCTTTCTCTCTTTCTCTCACTAATGTGTGCTGTGTATATGTGTGTGTGTGAGAATGAATTTGTGCAAGTGGTAGAACATAGATAAGTGTGTGTGCGTAGGAGGGATGTTTCAGAGAAGGTGGGCAAGTTTTCACTCTGTACTTTATTTATCACTTCCACATGCACTGGGATGATGGAAATGTACAAATCATATGTATACATTTAAGATAAATGGATATGAATGAGAATGATAATTGGTGGTTTTGCTGGTGTTCTCTGGTTGTATAGTAAACGAAAGGCAACAGATTGCAGAACCACATGCATTTACCCCCCTCCCTCTGCAGAGACTGTTACTTGACTATGTGTAAAATAAATTGCCAGAGTAAATAGCTAAAATACACTTCATAAAAGCCAAAAACACTCAGGCTCAGAAGTTTGTTGTGGTGTATTTCAAAAGCAATTCTTACAAAGAATGAAACAGAGCACAGGCATGACCTGATCAGTTTTAATGAAACATCTATCACTGAAAAACTGGCCAAAATTTCACAACAGAACCTATCCAGATTCAGACTCAATCAAAGTCTGTGCACAAACCCCACCTGACTCAGTCTCAAGTATTCAAGCATAGCACAGTGAAAACCTGACTCATACTGAACTGAATACTGAACACCAGAACAACCTGGCCCATACTAAGCTAAAACCTATCAAACACAAAATGCAGCTGCAACTTGATGAGGACCTACTGACAAAAATGTCTTTTGTAAAGCCAAGTTCTTGGCAAAATGCTCTCAGTTCTATCCAATACTGATGCTCCAGTTTACCATGGGTCAGTGAGCTCCACTGATGCTCCATTTCACTTCAGAGTGCTAGTTCCACCAGAGGGCTATGTGACAGCTCCACCTCAAAGGCAACTCTTCGACACTAATTAATTTCATCTACAGCTTTCAATCTTTGAAGGCTGAGATCTTTGGCCCTGTTCTACACTAAATGGCACCCTAAGCCCTGTGCTCCTCCTCTAAATCTGCACTTTGGTAACATTAGTGAGGTGCAGACCTACGATGTGCAAGTCCTCAGGGGTGCACGGGTATAAGAAGCAAGCATTTATGACCATCTGAGAAATCAAAAGTCATGTTCATTACTCACTCAAACACTTAATGATAGGAGAATGGAAAATAATATCAGGGTTTCCTCAGGGTAAACCAGTTTCCTCCCTCCTCCCAAAAAACACACCGGTAGGTGGATTAGCTACACTAAATTAACCTAGATGTGAATAAGTGTGTAAATGTTTGTGTGCATGATGCCTTGTGATAGACTGCTATCGCACCCTGGCTGTATTCCCTGGCCCTATGCCTCATGTCCAGTCTTCCCAGGATAGGCTCTGGATCCACTGCAACCCAAAGATGAATGAATAAGTCATTACACCAAAACAGAAAAGGCACTGATCACAGATCACATGACAAAAACAAATGATGTACCATGGCAGTGTCAGCTACTTGTACACAATAGCTCCATTTAAAATGATATGTAGGTAGGCTATAGATGAAATCAGGTAATCAGTCCACATTGTTCCACAGTGTTGTAGCCCTGATGCTGTGCAGTAAAATCCAGAAAGTTTATTTGTTGCATCTGCCATGTTCTCTGCTTTCATCCCCATCCACCGTGATTGATAGCTATATTCAACTGGGTTTTGGGTAAGAGAAAGCTGTTGAGCTGTATCCAGGCATGGTTTGCTTTAAATGTGCACAGAGGGCATTTGTGAGCACTTTTCTGTACAATGTCTTAAGCAAATGTAAATACAATTCTGTAAATCAAAGAGGCTTTCTAAATGTAATAAAGTTTCTACATACAAAATACTATAGAACACAGTAAACAGTGAATAACAGTGAAATCAAATCAAAGTATAGATGTGACCATACACCATACCGTACACCTATAAAACTACATCATGTCTTTTAGGTACACTGTCATGCAGATATTTGTTTTTATTTATTTATTTATTTATTTATTTATTTTTAAAAGAATTTGGCTAGTAGGTTGTTCCAAGCTGCCACACACACTGCTGTGCACAGTGCTTCTGAAAAGTGGTCATTTGTGGTTACTTAATAAGTTACTTCTTATGTACTTTCTTTGTTTCAAACTTTTTTCGTGGAAAATACATTTGGAAATATTCGCTCTTTTACAACAACACATTAAGCCAAAAGACATTTAAAAAAAAACAATTTTGCACAGTATTGTATCTCATTGAAGAGTAAGATAAAGTCATTCCCTTAATCTTAAACCAGTGAGAATAACTGACTTGATTGGAGCTTAACAAGCAAACACTCTTATTAACTAACTAAAAAAAAAAACAAAAAAAAAATCTGAGTGCTAAGTATGCATTAGCTTAAATATAAAAGTCTTTTCACCATGTAGGTAATATATGCAGTATTTAGCAGTACTGAAGGTCTGCTAGCAGCCATTAGACTGATATCCTAATAATGGTGGATCAGTATACAGGCAGGAAGACCATTATCATGATCAGGACAGCTGATGAAAGAGATGCCAGCACCTTTAAAATTAGCAACACTACTTGATGAAAAGAGCACAAAACCCAAAAAGGCAAAGAAACTGGTTATTAGTTAATGATTCACTGTTCTTTACACACTTTTATGTGGTAATAGCTACACTGCAACTTTCTAAACCCAGGGGTTAAACTCACATAATTCAAGCTTTTAATCTGAATAATAACAATTGTTATTTCACTGTTTGTACTATAATCTATAAATACATATGAAATACGTCATATGTCAGTATATATATATATATATATATATATATATATATATATATATATATATATATATATATATATATATATATATATATTAACATTTGTGATCTTGATGAGAGAATTCACATTTGATCTATAGTCATTTGTACAGTATGTGATTGCTCCAATGTACTATAGATTCAAATTCTACCTTACTCTTACTTTAATTCATGGTCATTGTTTCATTTCAAGTCTGCGATGTAAGACTAGAGAGACTAAATGACAAAATGTTACTGTCTAATAATGTACACATGATATGTGTACATGTGTTACTTGATATATTCCAAGTATAAATTTCATTATTTTTTCATATACTGATGTAAACAGATCTGTCAATTCAAATTCTTTCTGTCCTGTGCCTACATACACAGAGTGTGTAGTGAATATGGCTGACATGGTGTCAAACAGGAGTAGGCTAGTAATAAAAGTGATGTGTGATAGATCAACAAATTACACTCTTGTTTAGGTCTAGTAGCAACAAAAAAACAATCAACTGTACTTGTAAACAAACATTTGTACTAAAAATAAACTCAAGATTATTATTTTTTAAAATATTGGTGTGTGAGACTAGCAACTAAGCCTTCACCTTCACCTTTGCTAGCCAGTAACACTTTGTTATTTATAACACTTTGATTTTTTTTTATGTTTTACTAATGTAAAAAGGAGATGTATGCTCTGGGTAATGTGATAATATATTTTAATTTCATTTGAATTTCAGTATATTTGCCAGATACTTTCTAAATTAATTCTAAGGAACACTAATGCTAGGCTCTGAAGAAGATCCTTTCATCCTCTATCAGAGAAAACTCCAGGATTATTGACACACCTCATGAACATAAGGACGAATATTTCTATAAAATATATATGCAATAAAGAATATTTTTAGTATTACTATTCAATTTTCAGCATGCAAGTTGAGTGCTTTTACATATGAGGACACTGTATAGTGTTTTTAACACATTTCTTCAAATTAAAAGATTTTCTTAATAAGAATACTTATAGTTGGAACCTCCTCCATGCCGGACATCTCAAGGTCCTTTATATTCTTAGATTTGTGCATACGGACAATGTGCCCATTTCAATTTAGATCATAACTTCATAATAGGATTCAAATGCAGAGTCTGAGATCCATCTAGAAGATACTCCTAAGTCTTCCGACAGAGATAACAGGGTTTTAGCTTCAATGATCCGCTATTATATTTTATAGCGGTTATCAGGTGCTATTTTACATGTATTCAGTCCCCCTTTTCACCAAACAGTCCGATTTTGGTTTTACCTTTTCACAGCACACGGTTTTAATTGCTTGTATATTCATGTAATAGCCATTACCGGAATTGTGCAGTTCAACACCATCTGTCTCTGTAGCGTTAAAAGCTTTTTTGTTTTTCCTCAACATGATTGATGTGAAAGGGGTCTTTATGTGTGCAACCTCGTGTTTATCCGTTATGAAAACAGGACATGGTCAAATGGTCAAATGGGTTTTTGTTTTTCTGAGAGAAAATGCTAATTAAATAAAGGCTGTATGAAAATTATTTTTTCAAAAGGTATGGAAAAGTAAATTTTTTGTGGAACTTTTGATTCAATACATGCAGTGCTAATTTTAATTCAATTTTTGTTGCTCATTTTCATGACGGGTGTCAATAATTCTGGAGTTCACTGTAACCACATGATCAAAATACATGTACAGTAAAAGATACACTTAATAAATGTGATTAATGTATGATGATATACTTGTAACATCCTGTATAAGTATAGGAACAGTTATAGTATAATGACATATAGTATAAGAATAGTTTGTCCTCCGTGGTTGGGGGTTCAATTTCCGACTCCGCTCTGTGTGTGCACAGTTTGCATGTTATCCCTGTGCTTCAGGGATTTGCTCTGGGTACTCCAGTTTCCTCCCCAGTCCAAAGACATGCTTTGTAAGCTGATTGGCAAATTGTCCATAGTGTGTGAATGGGTGTGTAAACTATAAACTGTGTGTGATTGTGCCCTCTGATGGGTTGGCACCCCGTCCAGGGTGTCCCCCACCTTGTGCCCCGAGTCCCGTGGATTAGGCTCCAGGCTCCCCCGAGACCCTGTGTAGAATAAGCAGTACAGAACATGGATGGATGGATAGTTTGAACATGTTTTAATGTACATCAGGATAGTGACACAGAGATAATGCCATTTCAGTCTTATGCATGCACTAAAAAGGGTACCGTATTCATTTTATACCTTAACAAATCCCTGCTCACACTCTCTCTTCACAACTACAGAATATCCTCTGAGTGATGTGTGTATGTGCTCTCAACTGACTCACGCAGGCTGTTGCTCCATGTCATGAAAGCAAAGCAGCTTTATTCTTGACACAGATCTGACAGAGAGGAATTGAATTTGAGAAGAAAAGAAATAATGAAGGGAGGCATGTACAATCAGCCTGGAAATTGTTCCTTCACTCAGCAACTTTCATAATACAGCTGTATTACTGTGCTAGTATGAGGGTTGTAGATTTTAAGAGGCAGAATGGAGAGCAAGACAAAGAGAGCGTGAAATGCAATAGAAAAAAAATAAGAGAGAGAGAGGAGTGTATAAGGAAAAGTAGAGAGAGAGAGACACTAATCTATCTTTCTAATGCAGGATTTAGAAAGAATAGAGGACAATGAAAAAGGATGAGCATTTTACATATGATAGATAGATAGATAGATAGATAGATAGATAGATAGATAGATAGATAGATAGATAGATAGATAGATAGATAGATAGATAGATAGAGGCATCATTAGTTTTGAGTAACCACTTTATGTTGGTCAGGTTTGCAGAGCTTATCCTGGGAACACTGGCATGAGGCACATGAATACACCCTCCAAACCACCATGCACATACACCCTCATACACTCATTCACTCATTCACACCTGGAGGTAATTCAGAGTAGCTACTCTGCCTACCAGAATGTTTTTTGGGAGATGGGAGGAAACCAGGGAACTCAGAGGAAACCAAAAAGGATACAAAGAGAACATGTGAATCAGTAACCCAAGCTCAGAATCAAACTGGGATCCCTGGAGTTATGAGGCAGCAACATTATCCACCATGAGATTTGCTGGAAAGATCAGGCAGAAAAACTCCATTACTTAATCATACAGAACAGTGCTTGTTGTTGCATTCCTTAAAATTCTCTCTGCATAATCTCTTCTGCATTGACCACGTGCTTACTCTTGTGTATGAGTCATTAGATCTGTCCTCAATCTTCACTCTACTCACACACACACAGACACACACATTCAGAATTAAGTATGACACCAGAAGGTGATAGTCATATGAGTCATAAAAACTGTGTCTAAATAAGGGTTAGACTGAGATGGAGGAGACCCAGAAGAGATGTTCCAATTTATCATTATTAAATTCTGCACACTTACACACGTACAAATGTTCCAGACACAATAACGTTACTACATGTAGTTATTTTACTTGTGAGTCATGAATTCATTTCCTCAATTTGCTTTCTTTTTTACCCTCAGGCTCCTCTTTTGTTTATCAAAAAGTGTTTGATATAGCTGTATTTTGCAAACTGTCCAGCAGCCAAAGTATACTTTCAGGAGGAAGTATATTCAATTTTGAGATAAAAATCTCACAAGCACAGATCCATACTCATGGCACAAAATCTGAACAGTTGTTGCAAGTGATGCTTAGATGATTTTAGCTCAAAGATGGAATGGGATCATCAGGTTAAACAAATAATCATGGGTAGATTTTCAGATTCAGGAATCTATTCATTGTCACCTTTCCTAAATTTAAGGCTAGATTGTTCTGAAAATAAGTGTACTGAAAGGCTAGACTGTTCTTGCCCCCCCCCCCCCCCCCCCCCACACACACACACAATATCCACTGATGTGGTTTTCCCATGATGAATCTCTTTTTGATAAAGCGTAGATGGCCATTTGAAACCATTTGCGTCATAATTAAAGTGTTATCTGGGCCAGGTGGTTTGAGCTCATATTCTGTTTGTGTTCTGTTCTGAGCAGGCAGCTGTAGAGGGTCTTACTTTAGAGCTCTGTAATAGAGTCATGACCTTGATCATCCATTAGCCTTCTCAAAATGATGGCTCTATCTGATCTCATCTTTGAGATTATTCATACTCATGTTGAGATTAGCACACAGATACGTGTGCACAGCTCTCCTGACACTTCCATTAAGTGCACATACATTACAGGAAGCCTTTCATGCTGACATGAGTACACACACACACACACACACACACACACACACACACACACACACACGCATATTAATGCATGTGACAAAAATATTCACAGACATGTATTCTAAATGCATTACATATCCAGTGCTGGAATATTGCTAAGCGATTATTGGCCTGTTGGAATAGCAGAGGATTTTTAATGCTTTGACTCCACTGTAATCCTTTCAAGAACTGAAAGAATGATGAGAAAGAAAGGTTAGTGCCACCAGTGGTGTCTCATTGAATAAGGCATTTGGCTACTGATTGGGAGGTCATGAGTTCAAATTCTATCAACATATATATATATATATATATATATATATATATATATATATATATATATATATATATATATATATATTATTATTATTATTATTTTACATACAGTATATATACAGTGGGGTCCAAAAGTCTGGTCCAGAAATCTGGACCAGATTTTTCATCTAAATTTTTCATTTAAATTTGGGAATAAGCAGAAGGCTTTAGAATTTTGAATTATTTAATACACACAGAAAGTAACTTTTCAATATATTGCATATTTAATATTCACGATTTTGTACTATTTCTATGTCCCTCTTTAAATGTATGCAAATATGTTATGTATTTGTGACGGCTTAGTACAAAAGGTCAGATTTTCCTCATATATATATATATATATATATATAAACCTAACCTAAACCCTTTTTTAAAAACATAGAACAAGTATGTAATGTAACACGGAATGAGTGAAGTACTGCACACAGCAATAAGGAACGCAATTAAGGATAATGTCAGGTAAGAAAACATTACGACAGGATCAAATGTCACAGATTTTACTGTCTCTTATAGTTCTATAAGAACATGTCATTTAAAAAAATCTGAGATGATTGTTATTAGGAGGAATCAGCAATGGTAGCAAGGTGTCTAAATTTGATTCGTTTCTGTTTCTAGTTTCTGTTGTAAAGTTAAGCCAGTGCAGGGAGAAACTTTTCATTTTATCTTTCCATATTTGTAGTATGAATTTTCTCGATATTTGTTAGTGATGTTAGGACAAGTGGTGCTGTCAGAATATTTAAAGTGATTAGGAACATTGAGGATCTCAGACAGCCTGCTCAAGGCCAGAAGAACTGGATGTATGGATATGACCGGAGAACATGAACGTAATCATCTATGGAATCTGGGCCATGTTTAGATGTATTATTAGTAGTGCTAAAACCTGTATGCTGGTGTTTACTGTACTGTACTGTTTACTGTGTGAATAGATGTGAATCTTAGTGTTGCAGGACATGGAAAATAGGTTGCTGAATATGATTTGCCAATGAATTATTGCATATTCCAATTTGAGTTCAGATAAACATTGTTAGGGAAAATGAAGGGAATGTTGTGTCATCCTGATATAATAAGAGATTATATATTTGTGATATTTTTCGTGGTTTGAACTGATTGCGTCTTATAAAGCTGATGTCTTATAAAGCTGATGCCTTATAAAGCTGAGGGGGTGGACACTGAAAATGGGGATATTGATTTTTTTTTTCAACTCCTTTCTGCTGAAGATACTAAATAAAACAGTCGCATAGTATGTTAAATTTATCTTGTTCAACTGGTTGAAGGTTATGTGCGAGATGCCTTTGAACATGAACAAACACCACAAAAATTTACAGGCAACTGAAACAGTGTTGGGTGGTGTTATGTAGACCAATATCACACCAAGCCAAGATAGAAGCCTTATGTATATACAATATAGTACATCTGTTGCATTTGCTATGCAAAATGTAAAAGCAAAGTCCATTACAGGAATGACTAAATGTCCTATAGAACAAAGCCAGAACCACTTGGAAAATAGTAGGGCTGATTGTTGACATTAAATTACTAATTAAGGAAGTGCTACAGGCAAATCCCTTGGAAATCCTTTTGTGAAAAAGATACTAAACAGGCTACAACACATTACACACTTTCTTTTTCTTCTTCTTCTTCTTCTACTTCTTCTTCTTCTTCTTCTTCTTCTTCTACATCTTCTTCTTATTATTATTATTATTCTTTTCTAATAAAATGTGAGTCAGTTTTGCCTCTTTCACTGCCTGGTAACCATAGGCCAACAAAATATTTTCAGTTAACAGTGAACACTGATGTTTTTTCTACAATATGCACTCAATGGGCACAATGATAATGCTATAAAGCTATAGTCATATAAAGCTATGAAATCATTTGACCTGAACATTCGGAAATGTGTTATTTCTTATTCAGCTTTGATCTGGTAGCCAAGGTGTGATTGCTGATTCAGGGCCAAGCTGCCAACCCTGGCAGGATGTACCACAGTATAAAATAAATTTTGTACCCACATTTATGTCGTGTCATATGAACATGACTATAAAAATGTGCAGTATGTAGATTTTGTTAGTAATGAGTGTTTATGGTTATAGTTGTTCACCATTACCTATACAGTGTGCTTACTTATAATATTCATATAGACACATTTTTAGAAATATGAAATATGCCATGTGCTCTAACTGGAGCTCTTACAACAGCATATGTAAGCTAGTGGCTTTAAGTAAAAATGTTCATATGATTCCATTTAATTGCATTTATTTTTTGTGTAAAAAAAAAAAAAAGAAAAACCCTACACACAGCAACTTTATCGAAGGAAGGAAAAATTTTTTGTTTTTTGTTTTGTGTGGGGAAACAGGCAAGGCAAAATTTCTCTTTGTTTGCAGTAACTGATAAATTGTCGCATTAATTACAGGTAAACATTAATTACAGGTATTTTTAGGATCTCTTTCATGTACATACTTGTCATTTGAATGTTGACGTTTTTAGTCAATCACAGTTTAAAAATTGATTGAAGATAAAAATAAAAGAGAGATATCCATCCATCTATCCATCCATCCATTTTCTGTACCGCTTATCCTACACAGGGTTGTGGCGAGCCTGGAGCCTATCCCAGGAGACTTGGGGCACAAGGCAGGGGACACCCTGGATGGGGTGCCAACCCATCGCAGGGCATAAAAAAGAGAGCTATATCATGGATTGAGACATGTAGACACAGACACACAGTCACTGAGTCTGAGAGGTCATTGAAAGTACAACCTACACTCACTCTCACACACACTGAAACAAGTTTATCCTTATTACTTATTCTCTGACTAACTGCATCTGACTGATGAAGCACTAGAGCATGGGTACAGTTTCAAGCCATGCTCTCTATCCCTCTGGCTCACTCACTCTCGCTCTCTCTCTAACCTTCTCAACTCATCTCTCTCTCCACCTTTGTTTCCATGTGACAATAATGTCATAGCCTGTCAGTCCATTTCAGTGCTCAATCTCTATTCCTGTTATGTGTGTGTGTGTGTGTGTGTGTGTGTGTGTGTGTGTGTGTGTGTGTATGTGTGTGTGTGTGTGTGTGTGTGTGTGTGTGTCCCTAAACACAGTGTCGCCATCTCTGTCTCTTGCTGTCTCATCTCTGATGCCATATTAAGTCTCTCATTACTGCAGGTTGAGCATTCATAGTCAGTGTAATTCAGTACTGGTTCTACGATAATGACTCTGTATTGATATTCTGGTGCTGAATAGTGACCTTCAGATGAGCTTGTGATGT
Organism: Ictalurus punctatus; assembly: GCF_001660625.3. Lineage (NCBI taxonomy): Eukaryota > Metazoa > Chordata > Actinopteri > Siluriformes > Ictaluridae > Ictalurus > Ictalurus punctatus. The sequence continues at coordinate 26,016,034 of NC_030417.2, forward strand.
ACCATCTGATGTCATTGTGACAGTTGAGGCTGAGATGGTAACAGACAGATGATTCATTGACAGAAATTCAAAAGCCTAAGAATGTGATCAGTGGTTATGAACTGTAAATAGCCTAATTAATGTGGCATAGAATAATTATATAAAGACACTCACCCAGTGTTACAAATTCAAATGAACTCTGGACAGCTTTAACTGACACTTTAACTAAGTGATATCACATGCAGACATTAAATCAGAGAGGATGGACAGTTATATATAGCTATGGAGCATACATTGTGAAATTATATTGTTTTGTGGTATATTGTTGTAATGTTTAGTAGTGACATTTCATGTAGTATGATAATCTCATACATATATGTGATATGATAAAACTCATCACTACATAAAAGTTGGGGCAAGGTTTTCTGTGCCTAATTCATAGTAAATGTACATCATATGGCCAAAAGTATGGACATCTAACCATTGAATATCCCATTACAAAACCATGGGCATTAATATGGAGTTGGTCCCCCCTTTGCTGCTATAACAGCCTCCGCACTTCTGAGAAGGCTTTCCAGTAGATTTTGGCTTTGGGGATTTGTGCTCATTCAGTCACAAGAGCACAAGAGGTTGGGCACTGATATCCGAGCAAGAAGGCCTGGTGCGAAGCTGGCATATAAGGGCTCTGTGCAGGCCACTTGAGTTCTTCCACCCAAACTTGGTATACCATGTCTTCATGGACCTTACTTTGTGCACAGGGGCATTGTCATGTTGGAACAGGTTTAGACCTCTTAGTTCCAGTGAAAGGAAATATTAATGCTACAGCATACAATAAACATCTTATACAATTGTGTGTTTCCAACTTTGTGGCAGTTTGGGGAACAACCACACCTGGCTGTTATGGTCCAGTGTCTACATACTTTGGGCTATATAGTAGCTATCCATATTGTATAATGCATTTTCATAAATAATTATAACAATTTGTATTATGCTTTATGAATGCATTATAATGTGATATGGTTTTATTTGTAGTTCATTATAAATACTCCACTTCATAGGTGAATTCACTGGGTGAATTTGTTATTTTTTAAAACTGGGACAATGTCATCTCCCTGTATTCACTCTCTAATCGAGCCCTGGGTCCCAATAATGTTAACCTTTTGAAAAGACGTTATTATCTTCCCGGTTTATGTCTCTCTGTCCTTTCTCTTAATTGAATTATTTTTGCACCCTGCAGGTTCACACACAGTTGCATGACCTTTATGCCCCTTTATAATGCTGAATTTCAGCCTACATTCACATTCTGCTAAACACAAGAAATTACATTTATGTCTAGAAATGAATTGTAAATAGCTCAGTGAAAACATACTAACTGTCTGTGATACTAAAGAGTTTTGAGACATATCCTAGTAACACAATGGGCCACAATGATTCCAGTCATCTACATGGTGTGAACTATCTACTATGACAACACACCTGCTAGCCAAGCTTTACTGACCAGACAGGCACATTCTCTACATTCTGCACTTATTTTTAGCCTCAATAATGAGCAGCCATTTGTCATTGAGAGGTTTAATCATACCCAGGGGAATATGGGATAATGAGGAACTGACAAGATGTTATTAGCATGTAAGCAGGGCGTACTTGTGTGGACGCCTCTCAAAATCACTTTCTTGCATAAATTGACGAGGTCTGCTTAGCACATTCTGAGGTGTGTGTGTGTGTGTGTGTGTGTGTGTGTGTGTGTGTGTGTGTGTGTGTGTGTGTGTGTGTGTGTGTGTGCGCTATACATTAATTGGAAATCAGTACTGATTCAAAGCTACAGCATCTGCAATTCCCAAAATAATTGTTTTAATTGAGATTTTCAAGATCATGGAAATCATGTGTCTGGCTATACTATGCTTTGTTTCTGGATTTGTTTCATAATTTTTTGTTCTTTGCTTATTTGTAGATTTTGGCTGGAGAGTTGATGGCATTCTTCATGAAGTCAGAGAGCACACGAGAGAAGACTATTGTTACGGCAGATTGCTGCTACTTCAGTCCTTTGCTGAGACGCATTATACGCTTCCTAGGTAATGGACCATAATGAAAAGGGGACAGTAATCTCGGATCAGGAATAAAGAATGTTTTTCAGCAAATGTTAATGTATACACCGATCAGCCATAACATTAAAACCACTGACAGGTGACATGAATAACATTGATTTTCTCATAACAATAGCACCTGTCAAGGGGTGGGATATATTAGGCAGCAAGTGAGCAGTCAGAGTTCTTGAAGTTGATGTGTTGGAAGCAGGAAAAATGGGCAAACATAAGGATCTGAACGACTTTGACAATAGCTAAATAATGCTGGCTGCACGACTAGGCCAGAGCATCTCCAAAATGGCAGGTCTTGTTGGATATGCAGTGGTTAGTACTTACCAAAAGTGGTCCAAGGAAGGACAATCAGTGAACCGGTAACAGGGTCAGTCTAAGGCTAGCCCTTCAGTCTGATCCCACAGAAGAGCTACTGTAGAACAGATTTCTGAAAAAGTTAATTCTGGCTATGATAGAAAAGTGTCAGAACACACAGTGCATCGCAGCTTGCTGTGAATGGGGTTGTGTAGCCACAGAATGGTCAGAGTGTTCATGCTGACCCCTGAATATATATATATATATATATATATATATATATATATATATATATATATATATATATATATATATGTGTGTGTGTGTGTGTGTGTGTGTGTGTGTATGTGTGTGTGTGTGTACAGCTTGTGTAACAGTGTAAATTTGCTGTCCCCTCAAAATAACTCAACATACAGCCATTAATGTCTAAACCGCTGGCAACAAAAGTGAGTACACCCTAAGTGAAAATGTCCAAATTGGGCCCAATTAGCCATTTTCCTTCCCCGGTGTCATGTGACTTGTTAGTGTTACAAGGTCTCAGGTGTGAATGGGGAGCAGGTGTGTTAAACTTGGTGTCATCGCTCTCACACTCCCTCATACTGGTCACTGGAAGTTCAACATGGCACCTCATGGCAAAGAACTCTCTGAGGATCTGAAAAAAAGAATTGTTGCTCTACATAAAGATGGTCTAGGCTATAAGAAGTTTGCCAAGACCCTGACACTAAGCTGCAGCACGGTGCCAAGACCATACAGTGGTTTAACAGGACAGGTTCCACTCAGAACAGGCCTCGCCATGGTCGACCAAAGAAGTTGAGTGCACATGCTCAGCGTCATATCCAGAGGTTATCTTTGGGAAATAGACATATGAGTGCTGCCAGCATTGCTGCAGAGGTTGAAGGGGTGGTGGGTCAGCCTGTCAGTGCTCAGACCATACGCCGCACACTGCATCAAATTGGTCTGCATGGCTGTCATCCCAGAAGGAAGTCTCTTCTAAAGATGATGCACAAGAAAGCCCACAAACAGTTTGCTGAAGACAAGCAGACTAAGGACATGGATTACTGGAACCATGTCCTGTGGTCTGATGAGACCATTATAAACTTATTTGGTTCAGATGGTGTCAAGCATGTGTGGCGGCAACAAGGTGAGGAGTACAAAGACAAGTGTGTCTTGCCTACAGTCAAGCATGGTGCTGGGAGTGTCATGGTCAGGGGCTGCATGAGTGCTGCCGGCACTGGGGAGCTACAGTTCATTGAGGGAACCATGAATGCCAACATGTACTGTGACATACTGAAGCAGAGCATGATCCCCTCCCTTCATAGACTGGGCCACAGGACAGTATTCCAGCATGATAACGACCCCAAACACACCTCCAAGTCGACCACTGCCTTGCTAAAGAAGCTGAGGGTAAAAGCGATGGGCTAAACCCTATTGAGCATCTGTGGGGCATCCTCAAACGGAAGGTGGAGGAGCACAAGGTCTCTAACATCCACCAGCTCCATGATGTCGTCATGGAGGAGTGGAAGAGGACTCCAGTGGCAACCTCTGAAGCTCTGGTGAACTCCATGCCCAAGAGGGTTAAGGAAGTTCTGTAAAATAATGGTGGCCACACAAAATATTGACACTTTGGGCCCAATTTGGACATTTTCACTTAGGTTGTGTATTCACTTTTGTTGCCAGCGGTTTAGACATTAATAGCTGTGTGTCGAGTTATTTTGAGGGGACAGCAAATTTACACTGTTACAGAAGCTGTACACTCACTACTTTACATTGTAGCAAAGTGTCATTTCTTCAGTGTTGTCACATGAAAAGATATAATCAAATATTTACAAAATTGTGAGGGGTGTACTCACTTTTGTGAGATACTGTGTGTGTGTGTATATATATACATATAAAGGTTTGTGGACACCCAATAAATCACACCCATATGTGATTCAGATTTAGTTTCCCTGTGCTGTTATGATAACCTCCACTGTTCTCTGGAAGACTTTCCAATAGATTTCGGAGCATGGCTGATGGGATTTGTGCTCATTCAGCCACAAGTGAGGTCAGGCAAGGATGTCAGGCAAGGAGGTCATCACATGGGTGTTCAGTTGGGTTGAGGTCAGGACTCTGTGCAGATGACTCCAGATTTTCCACTCCACCCTTGGCAAACTATGTCCTCATGGACCTCATTTTGTGCACAGGGGCATTGTCCTGCTAGAACAGGTTTGGGCCACTTAGTTCCAGTGAAGGGAAATTGTAGTGTTACAGCATACAAAAACATCCTACACAATTGTGTGCTTACAACTTTGTGGCCAAAGTTTGGAGAAGACCCACATATGGGTGTGATGGTCAGGTGTCCACAAACATTTGGCCATATAGTGTAGGTGTCACTGATTACTGATCAAAGAAAATGACTAAGAGTAATTACTTAAAGCAGTAAACCCAAAACAGATGCTTATAGTCATTTTGAACTACATTTAGTACACTCAATCTATCTTCAGAGTAATAGGTGCTCTAATAAATGGTTCAGTTGACCCCTTAAAATCACAGGTCTCTGTCCTCTCTCTAAGGTGTCTACTCCTTTGGCCTCTTCACTACCACTATCTTTGCCAATGCTGGACAGGTGGTCACAGGAAACCAGACACCTCACTTCTTGTCAGCATGTAGGCCTAACTACACAGTTCTGGGCTGCCACTCCAATCTTCAGTACATCACAGAGCGTCGAGCTTGCACAGGGAACCCACTCATAGTGACATCTGCCCGTAAATCCTTCCCCTCAAAGGATGCAGCACTGAGTGTCTACTCTGCTGTCTACACCGTGGTGAGTTCTGTGTGTGATTCTTTGTTAGTGTTACAAATAGAGTTAAAATGTTGTTGAAACAAATATAAAAATAAATAAATAAAAAAATAAAAAAATATGAAACCATTAGAAACTTTCAGAACACCTTGACCCCATGATAGGTTAATGCCATATTCTTGTGATCTGTTAATGCTCTTGAGAATCACCCTTATCCCATGTATTTTTTGTTCCCTGGGGCCTATATTCTGCCTTAATTTAGAAGTTCTATCTAATTTTTTTTTTAAATGTGCTATATAATTTTTATTTATAATGTGAGGCCAATGAGCGAGTGTGTTAAAACTTGAAGCCAAATCTGTCCAAATCTGCATGCCCATTGTCTTAGATGTACGTGACACTGGTGTTCAGGACGAAGGGAACACGTCTGACAAAACCGACAGTCAGTCTGACCTTGCTGTGTCTGGCCATGCTGGTAGGAGTTGTGAGGGTGGCTGAGTACCGCAATCACTGGGCTGATGTCCTTGCTGGGTACTTCACTGGAGGAGCCATCGCTGTTTTTTTGGTGAGAGCAGGTGTAAACATGAAAATATGTTGAGAAGGGAAAGGTTAAGAGGAATTAGGCTGCACATAAAAGTGTAAGACTGTCTTTAGTTTTCATTTTGCCATTGCTATTATTATCCATGTTTCTTTCAGTCACACACGCCCTATCCAATCCTCAGGTGACCTGCGTGATCAACAACTTCCAGCATGCGAAGCCATCCCCTCCACCCATGCGGCTCCGGCGTCCTGAATCCGTGCTGGGCATGCCCATGGTGGCTCTGCCTTGTGTGGAGAGTCCACTCGAAAAGTTAAGTGGCACTCAGGTAAGGGGTGGGGGCAGGTGAGAGGCAGGGCTGCACACATAGGGTGGCACACACCTGTCCCCTCTGTTCTTGACCTAGTGGACCTCCAAAGTGACCCGCTAACCCTTCCTGCACACCAGTGCCCCTGCCTGACCACCAACATACCCCAGAACCCCAACACCAACCTGTTGTATACCTTGGACTACCTGTTACTGTTCTCTCACAGACGGAGGCCATTGGTTTTCTAAGCCTTAAGTGACTTTGCCCTTCAGTGAGTAATACACTGAACAGTTTGAGGCCAAGGTGGGCTACCATTGAGCCCTAATTATGACTACCATTACATACGTCCTCCAAACTACCCTCTGAGGCTCTAATACTATACCTTAATTCCTCATACTGTAGCAACCTGAGAAATGAATGGACTTTGAAGATGGTGTCCTGATTTCTTTTGTCAGAAAACTGTCAGTCGTGATTTTTTTTTATGACTGCCTGTCTCATTCAGACAGTCAGGCAGTAGTGGATGGCTGGAGGACTTCTGCTTTAAATGAAAATGATATAAGAAGATTAGTGTCTCCCACATTTTGCCACCACCATAATTTCTTCTGTTCATCTATTCATCACTTTTTCTTCACCATTATCTGCCCATATATTCATCATTGTCCCTCTAACTCACACCTTTACCACTGATCTAATCATATTACTGCACCATATTGCAACACCATCACAATCTTTCCTCACAGATCTTGTTTCTGTCTGCCCACAAACTCTATTATTTGTCACGCTTCTCTCGATCTGTCTGTCTCTCTCTTTCCACCTCGTCCTTTCTCACGCTCTCTCTCTCCATCCTTACAGACTCCAAGGGGATCTTCATTCACTGAGATCACATGACCATCAGCCCTATCGGTTCCCCGCCACCCCCGATGTCCTCATACCGTCTCGCTCCATTTCCAGCGAAGTCTAGACCAGCCTTCTGAGCACGCTCAGCAATGCATCGCAGCCCACCACACTGGACGTTACACCACCCTCTACCGCTCCTACTCTACGCAGGTCTAGACATTTTCCTCCTTGCTTCACTTTTCATCTCCATGCCCCCTCCATGCTGCCCTCAGATCTCAAACACACTTCTCAAACAAACGAGAGGAGACTTTTTTTTTGCTTCAGAAAGCTCAGATATGGAGACTGAATCAAACTCGTCCAGCAGTCTGAAAGTTTTAGGATAATTTCCAGGTACTGAGGCTTGACATTGACAAGATCTTTGAGTTTGTTACAGTTTGCTTGAGCAGTGCGTAGTAGCCTTTGGACCACCTAATGACATTTGGCCCTAAATCCATCCAACTTATTCCCAGGGGAACCGATATGGAGTCCATGTGCTGGACTCCTGAGAACAAAAGAAAAAAAAGACTAAAAGTACTGTGTCTGATAGGCCTCTTTTTGTTTCATTATTGTGTGTTTTTAAAGAGGCATGTTTAAGTAGTGTTTATGTATAGCATTCGATGTACATAATGTATTTAAGGTTTGGATTTCAATAACCATGCCGGCAAATACAACTGAAATCTGAAAAGGTTTCCCCTGTGTCATTCTCAGTCACCAGTGTGTATATTGTGAAAAACTGAATTTTGTTCAGGTGGACAGCACCTTTTTTGTTTTGTTAACCTATTTATATTTTAAAATCAATTTGCAACAATTTTTTAAGTCTGTGCTCATGTTCTTTCTCTCATCAGTAATAGGCAGCTTAAAAGGGTACATTCGACATAAGGGATGCATTGAGAATCCTCTGTCACAGTAACTGCACAATGCTTGGTTCTTCTCCGAGGATTTTATTCCCACCAGTCCTGAGAGTGTGGCAGATTTAGCTTGTTAACCGTGATGACACCATTCTGATGCAATGGCATTTTCATCGCCCTCGTTCCCGGGAAAAGCTTGTCTCATACACAACAGTCCTCTGTCAGAGTCAACACCCGCCACAGGTTTTACAGATCAAAGCCAATACACGTCTGTTTCTCAAAAAGGAAAAAGAAAAGTAAAACAGGACCAACAAGGCATTTGTGTCAGTTTAATTTGCTGTAGTTAAAATGCCTTGAGCTGTCACTCACATTATAAGATGTGGGGAATTTTTTTTATTTAATTACTTTCATTGCTGTTTTATACCACTGGCTTGTTTACTCTGAGTTGCCTTGGTCTGAAAAAAAGGTTGATGTGGTTGACGGTTGAATGGACATTATTGCAGCTGGTTAGCACAATTTCCCAGCATTCCTACAATAAGAGGATGTTCTGATGACTTTGGTTTTATTTATTATTGAGTTGGAGTCATTTGTTGTTGTTTTTTTGATAAAAAAAAAAAAAGTGTTATGAACAGCACTAGTCTTCACTTAGATTGACAGTTTTGCTGCTTTTAATTTGCACAATGCTTCATGCATCTGTATTACTGTATTTTCCTGAAATACCTTTCCAAGAACTTTATATCTACTCTTTTTGGCTATGTAAATTTTGTTCACTGTGCTGTGTAAGGTAACATATCTGCTGGACCAACACTACCACCATGCTTACAGACACAACCACACACACTTTGCACACTTTGTCAAACCTTTATTCTAATACTTAATTAGACTGTCCTCCTTTCTTACATATAATGATTGTACAGTTTTGTAAATATATGTTTTTGGTAATAATAATAATAATAATAATAATAATAATAATAATAATAATAATAATAAGAGAAAGAAGAAATTGTGTGTTTACACTGGCACCTCTGTGCACCCATAGTTGATACTGTAGTATTCTAGTTAACATTCTAACATTCTAGCTATTCATCATCCGTATTTTGGGAAATAAAAACGGAACAGGCCAGTTTGGGGTGTTTGGACAGTGAAGCCATTTCCAAAGCCTATGTATATGGTAGCACCTGACCAATAACCTGTGAAGTACAATTAACAAGCTTAAATATCATTATGAGAGAAACGGGTAAGATGAGCCATTTTTACTCTTTCATTTGTCAAATTGATAGATTGTAACCTAGTGACAATGCACAATGCTTAATGCACCTGTATTACTGACTTCAGCAATGAGCGTTTGTAGTTACCTAAAATAAGTTTTCTGAATACACAATTCACTACTTTATCCAGCTGAGAGGTAAGATGAGCCAATGAGTGGGTTGAATCATAGGTGTTGAATCATAACAAGGACACACAGTGTCACTGATCTAGGTGGTTTTTTTTATTTATTTATTTTTTTGCTCTTGGTGCTTTTAGCTCCACCAAACGGAGAATTTTCTGTCTTCTTCAAAAACTTACTACATACTATACAGTACATTCTAGGATGCGCAAAGCATTTTATACAAAACTACAAAGGGCCTAACTTGCATTGAATCCATATTTTTTATATAGAATAAAACACCAATCTGTAACTTCAACTGCATTTTTACCACATAACAGTTAACAGCCAAGCAGACCGAACAAAGACATGTAAATCAATAAATGTTTTCATAGCGTGATTCCTTACTACTCCTTAACTCATCTTTTCATTTAAATCTATTTAACATGGAAAAATAAGTCTGGCACATGAGCTAAATGGCATGTATGCTGTTCATCTGTACAATACACATAATATATTGTGTGGAGTGTCAGTGAATCAATTCACTGCCTCAAGCCTGATGGCTCATCTTATCACCAACATTCTGACTAAACTGCTCAGCAAAGCAGAATAGGGCTAACTTGCCTTTTTACCTTGCCTAGGATTTTCTTTAATCACAGTTTATGAAAGCAACATTGAACCTTAAATTTATTTGAAAATAATGCTCCTTTAACTTTCGTACATTTCAGTGACAAGGAAAAATAATATATTTTTAACATAACTCACTTGCTACATTCTCTATATGCTCTTTTGTATTTTGGGTGGCTTATCTTACCCAGTTGCTCAACCCATTACCCAGAGTGCATCACCTGGTTTGCTATTTAGATATTTAAGGTTTATCGGATGGACGTACCTGAATACCTGACATCTAACATTTAATTACTATATAGTTATACCATTGAATATACTGTCACTATGATTTGAACACCAAGCTGATTACGTTTGTGATTTGAATTTGACATATAATCATGAAGACACTCAATATTAGAAGTGATTTTTGTGAAGACATAGCCACAATTTTGTACTGGTTTTGAGACTCTTCTGCGCATGGGACTTTCTCGGATTACTGGAGATCAGGTTCGATTTTAAGGTTAGCTGGGGTGTTCTGAAGGTTTCATATTCATGCTGTTACAGTGTGTGCACCATTTTGTAAATGTCTGTCTGAAGATAACATTAAATGGATATTTCAATACACTGGCTTGGATATAATTTCTATTGCTGCCTTTTCACACAACAAAGAGATCTCGCTCAAATGAATTGAATAATGTGTTATTGTAAAGTTTTTTTTTTTAAGGGTCTACTAACACATTTATGGTTAATCAATATTCGTGAATTTCTTCATTCCTAGTTTTCCTAGAAAACATTACCTCGCTAAATGCCTTTTTCTGATGCACTAAATGTCTTTTCTTGAAGATTGAGTTGGTGTATTCTTTATATTTAAGATGCAGCTCCACCATGTGGAAATCAACAAACTGACATGGCTATACCATATACAGCCAACATCATCATTTATGGCCTTATAATGAGCAATAATTGATATACTGTATAACCTAATGTATGTGTGTGTGTATGTATGTATGTGTATATATATATATATATATATATATATATATATATATATATATATATATATATATATATATATATATATATAAATAATATGGTGTGTGTGTGTGTGTATATATATATATATATATATATATATATATATATATATATATATATATATATATATATATATTCAGTCAGATGCATAATAATTTGGACATTGACAAAGTTATTGTTATTCAATTATCTATAACATGAGATCAAAGGGCAGACTTTCAGCTTTATTTACATCTAAATTAGGTGAACGAGGTAGGAATTACAGCACTTTTTATGTGGTCCCACTTTATAAGGGACCAAAAGTAATTGGACTAACTAACAATGATAAGTTAAATCGTCATTTTTAATACTTGGTTGCAAATCATTAGTAGTCCAATAACTGCCTGAAGTCTGAAACCCACAGAAATCAACAAATACTGTATTTTTCCCCTTGTAATGCTCTGCCAGGCTTTTACTGCAGCTGTCTTCAGTTCCTGATTGTTCTTGGGGCATTTTGTCCAGAAGTGAAATGCATGCTCAATTGAATTTAGGTAATGTGATTGACTTGGCCATTACAGAATATTCCACACTTTGCCTTTAAAAAGTCTTGGGTTGTTTTCAAAGTATGCTTCGGGCCATTGTCCATCTGCAGTGTGGAACTGCCAACCAGTGAGTTTAAAACATTTCATTGAATGTGAGCAGACAGTATAGCCCTGTACACTTCATAATTCATCCTGCTCTTTTTTTTGTCATTCAATTTCAACTCCAGTATACTGTTAGAGACAGCTAACATAACAATAACTTTGTCAATGCCCACATATTCATGTACCTGACTGTATGTACACCAATCAGCCATAACATTAATTCCACCTGCCTAATATTGTGTAGGTCCCCCTTGTGCCACCAAAAGAGCACTGACCCATCGAGGCATGGACTCCACAAGACCTCTGAAGCTGGGGCATCCTTGGATCTGATTTGTTTGTCCAGCTCATCCCATAAATGCTTGATCAGATTGAGGCAAATTCAACACCTCAAACCATTTCTAAACAATTTTTGCAGTGTGACAGGGTGCATTATCCTGCTGAAAGAGGCCACTGCCATTAGGGAATATTGTTGCCATGAAAGGGTGTACTTGGGCTGCAACAATGTTTAGGTAGGTAAGATGTGTCAAAGTAACATCCACATGATTGCCAGGACCCAGTGTTTCCCAGCAGAACATTTCCCAGAGCATCACACTTCCTCCGCCGGCTTGCCTTCCTCCCATAATGCATCCTGCTGCCATCTCTTCCCCAGGTAAGCAGTGCACAAGCACCCAGCTGTTCACATGGTGTAAAATAAAATGTGATTCATCAGACCAGCCCACATCTGACCGGTCTGTGGCTACACAGCCCCTTGCTCAGGAAGCTGCGATGCACTGTGTGTTCTGACCCCCTTCTATCATAGCCACCATTAACTTTTTCAGCAATTTGTGCTACAGTAGCTCTTCTGTGGGATCAGACTGAGGGGCTAGCCTTCACTCCCCACATGCATCAATGAGCCTTGGGCGCCCATAACCCTGTCTCCAGTTCACTGATTGTCCTTCCTTGGACCTCTTTTGATAGGTACTAACCACTGCATACCAGGAACACCTCACAAGACCTGCTGTTTTGAAGATGCTCTGACCCAGTTGTCTAGCTATCACAATTTGGCCATTATAAAAGTCGCTCAGATCCAGGTTTTTTGATGGTAGTGTGGCAGGCCTTATGTCCCAGGAAGACTTCATGTCTGTGTTACCTTCTGGCTCTTTTAGTTATGCTGTCATAGCTAGTCTTGCCGGAGTCCCTGCTTTCACTCACGCAAAGTACACTGTCCTTAATCATTACAGGGCAATAATCATACTGAATACTCTCTCCGTCTCTTTCCCTCTCTCTTTCTGTCGAGCTAAACATGATGCTCCTGAGATACCAGTGATCCTGACCTCTTCTGCTCTCCGGACCTGCCTGATCCATCCTGATACCCTACTTCTGGTTGGAGTTCTCATCAGTTGGAACTTACATACTGCCGCCGAGGATGACCCCACGTGGTGCAGCCTAAAGAACATTGAGTTTGCTGAGGATGATACCAAAATACCATAAAGATGGCTTTGGACCTCAATTCATATGAACAGTTATGCTATGATGACTAGGACTACAATTGCTATTATATCCTTTGCACTGCAATTACCACAAACAGTTTTGCGCTCAAGTCTCCATCAGTGAACAGTGGAGAAGTTCAACAAAACAGACTTCATGTAAAAACTGTAATGAATTTTCCTGGTTACACAACTGCACTATTTAACCATGTAGTATTAGCACATTTATAGAAGGGATTTATTTATTTATAATTATACTATCCGTTGTCACCCAGATGAGGATGGGTTCCCTTTTGAGTCTGGTTCCTCTCAAGGTTTCTTCATTAATCATTATCATCTCAGGGAGTTTTCATACAAATTCATACATTTAAAATCTATATTCTGAATTTATATATTTCTGTAAAGCTGCTTTGGGAAAATGTCCATTGTTAAACGTGCTATACAAATAAAACTGAATTGAATTGAATCCTTACACTTGTCCATTTTTCCTGCTTCCATCACATCAAATTTGAGAACTGTTCACTTGCTGTCTAATATATCCCACCTCTTCACAGGTGCTACAGTAACAAGACAATCAATGTTATTCCTTCACCTGCCAGTTGTTTTAATGATATGGCTGATCAGTGTATGTACTAACCTATTAGAACATGCATTGCTACCACATACAGTATTAGCAGTTATTACATTATAAGTTGCAACAGCACACACATATTTTTTCTCTGTTAACTGTTAAAAGGATGTACAGTACTACAAATAAATACCCTATTTATTTGATTAATTTAAATAACGGTAAAAGTTGGAGTTCATAGCCTTAGCCACAATTTCCATTCACTTAAGTGCTAATTGTTTATGCTAACCATCTGGCTAACATGAACTTATCTGGCAGGATTTTAAAGCCATATTTGTAAAAAAAATTTTCATTGCTAATGCTAATCATTGTCATTAGCTAACAAGAGCTAGTTTTAAGATCTTAGTCATATTCAGTTCACATTCAGTAATCCTGCAAGTCATTTTGATGTACAGCGGTTACCCTAGTGATGCTAGCTATTAAATAAAAACTGAGTTTGCTTATCAATAATAATTAATGTTCACAGTCTATCTATTATATTATCTTTACTGTTAGAAATAAATTCAGTTGTCAGCATAAACTTTGTAGGATGGCATGTTAAATTTTTTTTGCTGGTTTGTTTGTTCTTCTGTCTGATGACAATGAGCTAACATAAGGAAAAGCATTCTGTTTAACATGTTTAACATTTTGTAGGTCAATTTAGAATGCCTAGATTAGTATCTTACCGTCTTAAAGTGTATAATTTATCAAATACACATTAAAGACATTACCTAACAAGACTGATTAGATGATGCAAATATTAATATATTTATTACATATACTGTAGCTACCTACCTTATAAACTGCACAAAGACTTTGTCTCACTGCTCTATCCGCTACATTTTTGTTGATTGCATGCACTACTGATGATTTGAATTTATGTGCATCATTCTCTGTCATTCTCCATCATTATGGCAGTAAAATACCAGTCTCACTGAGACAAGCATATGTATCTGTCTGTGGTGTTTGCTAAGCACAAGGGCATTACCGCTGCAATAAGTGATCTTAAACAGGAGTCACACACATAGCGTCCTGCCTGAAATTGATTGACAAGTTTGATGTCTTCCACACACTGGGATGAAGTGGCAGGCATTCTCAATGAATCTAGCTTCATGAAAAATGTATTTTTATTTATTTATATTTAGTCTGTTACAGTGTAACGGAGGTTGTTTCTGAGTTAACTGTAAGACCAAGCACTGTATTGTGTGCGAGAATGGTGGACACCTGCATACAGCTCAAGAACCCTTTCGGGACTAGAGGAAGGTAATACGTTGTATTGGAATACCTGTCCTTGGAAGGCGAACCTCAAAAAACATCTGTGTTCTGGTTTGATGGGGACATGGAAATATGCATTGTGCAGATACACAAGGTATGAATGGGTTGATACCCAGGCACTTGCCTGTGGCCTTTTTAGATCTTGTCCAAAGCCTGGGGAACTTATGTGTAAACTGGAACACTGAGAACCAAGCTGAAGCAAATTGAGGGTGCCATATGGCAATTCTGGAGATTTATATTTATATTTCACATTTACATTTATTTTTAACACATCCTTAACATTTACATTTAACATTTAGATTTAGGCTTAGTGGTTAGCATGTTTGTCTCGCACCTCTGGGGTTTGGGGTTTGAATCTTGCCTCTGCCCTGTGTACATGGAGTTTGCATGTTCTCCCCATGCTTCAGAGGATTCCTCCAGGTATTCAGGTACTCTCCCAGTCCAAAGACATGCATTGTAGGCTGAATGGCATTTCCAAATTGTCCATAGTGTTTTTATTTGTGTGCGACTGTGCCCTGCGATGGGTTGGCAGCCCACCCAGGGTGTCCCCTTCCTTGTGCCCCAAGTTCCCTGGGACAGGCTCCAGGCTCCAGGTACGAAAAATGGATGGAATGGGTGGATTTAACATTTCAAATTATATTTAACATTTACACAGAGACTTAAAACTATCATTTGAATATATCAGGGTGACCTAAAATATTCAAAATTGAAACAACTATTCAACTTTTTACATTTGCATAACTAGTGTTTAGTAGTCATTTATGCTCGCACTTATAAAGGTTGGCCACTCTGTTGTGCAGGGTCGATTGGTGTGACAAAATCTGCACAACTGCTACAACCTCAAATAACCTATAGGATATTTTAAATTCAAAATCACAGCTTTTAAATTCTAACATCACTGTCATGTATTTAAGGTAACATAGTACATTTTACCAAAGCAGTATCACTGTCTCCGTGAGTAGTTCAGAAATAAAATTACCAGTATCTTGGTCACACTACATACCATTTTGGACCACCAAGTAGGTTTGCAATTAGAGAATTTTGTGTTTATAATCTTTGGTCCTTTCTCACCATAATATTATTTTTACTATATATTTTGGGTTGGTGGAACTTTGTTGAACACAGCAGTGACACTTAGGTGTTTAACTGATAAACCTGCATTTATTGAAACTGGGCAGTTATGGCTCAGGTGGTAGAGCGGGTTGTCCATTAATTGTAGGTTTGGCTGTTCAATTCCCGGCCGACATACCTCCACATGCTAACGTGTCCGTGGTGAAGACATTTTACACTGAGAAAACAGTGTAAAGTGCTTTGTAGAACTGTTAAGGTTGGCGCTATGTAAGACCATTTACTGAAAACTGTAGCAATACTAGTACTAAAACCAGTACTCGAAACCTGTCCATTGCAGAAACTGAGTATTACCAGGATGATACTCAATGACACTCAGAGCATCATGCTGTTTGCAAAGTTGCCACTGGATGGAGCTAGTTCGTTAGTCAATAACTGGCCATACAGCAGTCTTTGGTCTTGGCTGACTACTGATCAAAATTACTGCTTATTAGTATGGAGTTTCTGAAGTAGAGGATCAGTGACAGCATTACTCTCATAAATATATTAGTTACTTATCTGGTTTATGATTTTATCATACATAAACAATACATAAATTATGGTACATAAGATATGAAGGTTTGATTTTTATTATCTCATCTAAATAATGCATATTGGTGACAAGTGACAGAATTATTTTTCACTTATTATGTAAAGTCTGGAGAAAATGCGTTGTCTTGACTTAAGTTAGCTGAAATATAGCGTGTATTACTAGAATATTGTGTATTACTGGAATGCTGCAATCTCAGTGCTAGGCAATTTAAATTCATAGCCACATGCTACTAGTGGAGCTGTTTTTAATAGTTAATGACTTATTATCTTTGGTCCCTGCACCTAAAAGTCTAAACAACATCATGGCACCACTGAGACTCCCCTGCACCCCCCCCCCCCCCCCCCCCTCCACACACACACACACACACACACCCATTATTCTACTAACTATATTTGACAGAAATGTAATATAATTATATTTTTTCATCCATTTTAAGAAGCATTGATGCAATCACTTACATGACGGCCGTTTTGGGGGTTTTTTCCGTTCTTGTCATTTATAATAAAACACTTGCTTCTTGTGGCTGAGTGAAAAAAAATAGAAAGTGAGAAATATCTAAAGAGCTATCAAATCTTTCTGTCAAGGATATTCTGATATGGATATGGATATGATTTCCTAATTACTTTGGTACCTAGATTCACTATGATCAAATGTGTCTCAGTCAGTCACACTAGTCAAGAGATTCTTCTTTAGGCTTTCCTTTAACTCCAGTGATTACTACATATTTGCAATATTCATACAGACCAGGTGCTTAATTTTACCTTTTGTGCAATACAGCATGTAATTCTCCCTTTTATATCACAATCAATGTTGATCCAAAGTACTCCAGTAGTCATTTATACAAATATCATCTGCAGCCTTTAATGCTGCCTAAATACATTTGCCACCTCCAGCATGGATCTTAAGTGTGAGTACACCTGCAGTGTAAATCAGTAAATCAGGAAGTGAGTAGGGGGTGAGCAGGAGGGCTCGGCGTTTGGATCAGGGCACTGCCGGAGTACTCAATGATGCAGGAAGACAAGTACTTTATTCAAGCAGATGCAATGTGGATGACTCACATCCTACTTGCTTTTCCCCTAAACCCGAGTGACGTTATATCAATTAGCCATGAGCTCACCACTTTTAACCAGGGTTGTGTCACTTGTAAGGCAGAACATAGGTCATAATCATGAAAATGTCTTTAATGTCTAAAATCTCTAGTCAGTTATCATGTCAGTTATCATGTTCTCTCCACCATCTCTCTCTCTCTCTCTCTCTCTCTCTCTCTCTCTCTCTCTCTCTCTCTCTCTCTCAATACTCAGGACCCACCACTCACTCCAACATTATCTTTCCCGGAAATTGCATTTCCAGCACAGGCAGGGCCCCATTATGAGAGCAGAGAGACATGCTGTAACCTTTTTAAAAAGCCATTAGAGCTGCACCTGCCCCTCCCCCATTATCCAACAACCCTACGCTTCTTCCCCCCATCAGTCCTTCCTCTTTCTTTAAAGCCTCTGTAATGTTATTAGCCCTCCTCAACATTGACCATTACCCTGATCTCCAGCAGGCCCATGGCCTCCAACTGCCCTCCCTATAATGGAGAGGAGAGAGAAAGGCAGAAATTAGAGCAGAGAGGAGAGGAGAAAAGAGGAGAGGAGAGGAGAAGAGAGGAGAGGAGATAAGAGGAGAAGAGTGGAGACAGGACACAGCAGAACAGGAACAGAGGACAAGAAAAGAGGAGACGAAGATATAAACAATGCATAACATAACTCCTTGACAATCAAAGAGAGCAAACAGTCTTCACATATACACAGACAGATAGAGGGAAAAAAACCCATCAGTATCTTGGATGAGATCAGAGCAAACAGACAGCCATCCAGTCTTGTGTGTACAGTACAGTACACACACACACATTTGTAGAGGGAGGGATTGAGAGAAACTGAATTGTTAGGGCCAAACTTCCAGATGGACATCCTACATCCCAGAGCTTGGACTGTTTACAAGAAGTATGATGGGTGGACACAAAGGCCACAGAGAAGAAGGGAGAGGGAAAGAAAGTAATGTGCATACATACTGTACACACTTTAATTGTACTTGCCTTCACCTTTGCTTCTGACTTTCCCTTGTGTACAATTCTGACTGACGCAAAATATTACCTTGTCATGCAATAACCTCACTTGCTCTTTCTCATTAACTTCATCTCCCTGTCTGTCTCTTTTCCTTGTCCCCTCCTCTTCTGTTCTGCAAATCAATCACCATGATCCTAATCTTCATCATCA